>NW_017671964.1:69421-75966 GCF_001879085.1 Nicotiana attenuata | reverse complement strand
GTTTCTATTCGTGGTTTTGAGAACAGAGCGGATTTATTGTTACACAGTAAGGTTGACTTTGATATCATCTTGGGCATGGACTGGTTGTCGCCCCATTATGTTATTCTCGATTGTCACGCCTTTCCGCGTGTTGAGTGGGGTGGTACTTTAGATCACACTCCCAGTAGAGTTACCCCCCTTTCCTTAAAGCTCAGCGTATGGTTGAGAAGGGGTGTGCCGCGTATTTAGCTTATGTGAGAGATGTCAGTGTCGATACCCCTTCTGTTGATTCGTCCCAGTGGTACGGGATGATCCCGATGCATTTCCAGTTGATTTTCCAGGCATGCCGCCTGATAGGGGCATTGATTTTTGGCATTGATCTGTTGCCGGGCACTCAGCCCATTTCCATTGCTCCGTATCGTATGGCTCCTCCTAAGTTGAAGGGATTGAAGAATCAGTTGCAGGAATCGCTTGATAAGGGTTTTATTCAACCCAGTGTTTCACCGTGGGGTGCTCCTGTCTTGTTTGTGAAGAAAAAGGATGGTTCTATGCGTATGTGTATCGATTATCGCCAATTGAACAAGGTTACAGTGAAGAACCGTTATCCTTTGCCTCGTATTGATGATCTATTTGACCAGCTTGAGGGCGCACAGGTGTTTTCTAAGATTGACTTGCGCTCAGGTTACCATCAGTTGAAGATTCGGGAGCCAGATATCCCGCAGACTGCCTTCAGGACTCGGTATGGTCATTACGAGTTCCTTGTTATGTCATTTGGGCTGACCAATGCCCCAACAGCTTTCATGCATTTGATGCACAGTGTGTTCAGGCCATATCTCGACTCGTTTGTTATTGTTTTTATTGGTGATATTCTGGTGTATTCCCGGAGTCGGGATGATCATGAGCAGCACCTGAGGACCGTGCTTCAGACCCTGAGAGAGAAGAAGGTGGAGGCCGTGCAGAGTTGGCTCAGGCCGTCCTCAGCTTTAGAGATTCGTAGTTTCCTTGGCTTGGCGGACTACTACCGTCGTTTTGTGGAGGGGTTTTCCTCGATTGTAGCCCCTATGACTAGATTGACCCAGAAGGGTGCCCCATTTTTGGACAGAGGAGTGTGAGGCGAGCTTTCAGAAGCTCAAGACAGCTTTGACTACAACCCCAATTTTGATATTGCCTACTAGTTCAGGGTCTTATACAGTTTATTGTGATGCCTCACGGGTTGGCCTTGGAGCGGTGCTGATGCAGGACGGNTACCCTGTCCACGACCTTGAGTTAGCTGCTATGTTCATGCCTTGAAGATCTGGCGTCATTATTTGTATTGGTGTGCCTTGTGAGATTTATACCGACCATCGGAGTTTGCAGCACTTGTTCAAGAAAAAGGATCTAAACTTGCGCCAGAGGAGGTGGTTAGAGTTGCTGAAGGATTATGATATTACTATTCTGTATCACCCGGGCAAGGCCAATGTGGTGGCCGATGCCTTGAGTCGCCGGACGGAGAGTTTGGGGAGTTTGGCATATTTACCGGCTTCAGAGAGGCCTATGGCGATGGATGTTCAGGCCTTAGCCAGTCAGTTTGTGAGATCGGATCTTTCGGAGCCTAGTCGGGTCCTAGCTTGCGTGGTTTCTCGGTCTTCCTTATTCGATCGTATCAGGGAGCGACAGTATGATGACCCTCATCTACCTATCCTCAAGGACAAGGTTCAGCACGGTGATGCCAGAGATGTGACCATTGGAGATAACGGGTATTGAGGATGTAGGGTCGGGTTTGTGTGCCCAATGTTGGTGGGCTTCGGGAGTTGATCTTAGCGGAGGCCCATAGTTCGCGGAATTCCATCCATCCGGGTGCCGCGAAGATGTATCAGGATCTGAGGCAGCACTATTGGTGGAGGCGGATGAAGAAGGATATAGTTGAAAATGTAGCTAGGTGCCTCAACTGTCAGCAGGTGAAGTATGAGCACCAGAGACCGGTGGGTTGCTTCAGCAGATAGAGATTCCGGAGTGGAAATGGGAGCACATCACCATGGACTTTGTATCTGGACTCCCACGGACCTTGAAAAAGTTTGATGCCATTTGGGTTATTGTGGATCGGCTGACCAAGTCCGCTCATTTTATCCCTGTATGTACCACTTATTCATCGGAGCGGTTGGCGGAGATTTATATCCGGGAGATCGTTCGTCTGCATGGTATTCCAGCTTCTATCATTTCAGATAGAGGTACTCAATTTACATCACGGTTTTGGAGGGCCGTTCAGCAGGAGTTGGGTACTCGGGCAGAGTTGAGCACAGCATTTCACCCCCAGACGGACGGACAGTCCGAGCGCACTATTCAGATTCTTGAGGATATGCTCTGTGCGTGCGTGATTGAGTTTGGTGGGTCTTGGGATCAGTTCTTGCCATTGGCGGAGTTTGCTTACGACAACAGTTATCAGTCCAGCATTCAGATGGCGCCGTATGAGGCTTTATATGGTAGGAGATGCAGGTCTCCGGTGGGTTGGTTTGAGCCGGGTGAGGCCAGGCTACTGGGCACAGAGTTGGTTCAGGATGCATTGGAGAAGGTCAAGGTGATTCAGGATAGACTCCGTACAGCCCAGTCCAGACAGAAGAGTTACGCGGACAGGAAGGTTCGTGATGTTTCATATATGGTCGGAGAGCGGGTTCTTCTTCGGGTTTCGCCTATGAAGGGCGTTATGAGATTTGGGAAGAAAGGGAAGTTGAGTCCGAGGTTTATTGGCCCTTTTGAGATATTGAGACGTGTTGGGGAGGTTGCTTATGAGCTTGCCTTACCTCCCAGCTTGGCGGGAGTTCATCCGGTATTTCATGTTTCAATGCTCCGGAGGTATCACGGTGACCCGTTGCACGTGTTGGATTTCAGTTCAGTCCAGTTGGGCAAGGATCTATCGTATGTTGAGGAGCCAGTGGCTACATTGGACAGGCAGGTCAGAAAGTTGAGGTCAAAGAACATTGCTTCAATGAAGGTTCAGTGGCGGGGTCAGCCGGTCGAGGAGGCGACCTGGGAGACCGAGCAGGATATGCGCAGCCAGTACCCTCATATTTTCACTACTTCATGTATGTTCTCTATGCTCGTTCGAGGACGAACAAATGCTTAAGTGTGGGAGGATGGAACGACCCGGCCGGTCGTTTTTGGAATTTACGCCCCGATTCCCTAGTAACTGCTTTCCCCAAGTTTATTTCTACTATTTTGATTTGTCGGGACGTTCGATTTTGAGTTTCGGAGAGTTTTGGGACACATAGTCCCTAAAGGAGAGCTTAAGTGTTGGAAGATGGTCCATAGTCAGAACAGTGTGAAGACGACCTCGGAATGGAAATTCGATGGTTCCGTTAGCTCCGTTAGGTGATTTCAGGGTTAGGAGCATGTTCGGAATGTGTTTTGGAAGTCCGTAGCTGATTTAGGCTTGAAATGCCAAAGTTTGAATTTTTGAATTCTCCGGTCCGATAGTGAGATTTTGATCCGAGGGTCGGAATGGAATTTCGGAAGTTGCAGTAGCTCCGTCATGTCATTTGGGATGTGTGTGTAAGATTTCAGGTCATTTGGACGAGGTTTGGTTAGGTTTTTGATCGAAAGCATGTTTTGTTAGAATTTGAAGTTCTTAGGCTTAAATCATTGATTAATTCGAGTTTCCGACGTTGTTTTAGGTGGTTTAAGGGTTGGTACAAGTTTGAATGATGTTATGTGATATGTCCGTAGGTTTGATTGAGGTCTCGGGGACCTGGGTGTGTTTCGGATGCTCAACGAAGTATTTTGGAGTTATGAGAAATTGCAGAAATTCTCTTCAGCTATTGCAGACCATTTTCTTCTTCGCGATCGCGTCCCAACTAACGCGATTGCATAGAGCAATCTGGAGGGGGCCCCAATTCCTTAAACACGATCGCATGGATTGATTCGCGATCGCGTAGATCTGCCCTCTCCTCTTCCGCGATCGCAAGCCTTTTCACGCGTTCGCGTAGGCCTTTTTCCTGGAGCCTTTATTTTACTCTACGCGATTGCGGCCCCACTTTTGCGATCGTGATTCATTAAACACCTGGGCAGTTATAAATATTTCAAAATCGAGGGTTAGCCATTTTTATCAAAATACAAGCTTGGGAGCTCTGATTTGGGGGAAATTTTGAAGGTTTTTCGAGGGCAACTACTGGGTAACGATTCTCTACTCTCTTATGCTTAAAACCCACTAATCTAATCACGAATTCATCTTTAATTTCGGATTTTTGAATGAAAAATGGGGAAAACTTCATAGACCAAACTATTGAGTTTTGAGTGGGTGTTTGACCTCCGATTTGGGAGATTTTTATATGGTTAGACTCGTGAGAGTACGAGGGTTCTGAAAATGTAAAATTTATTCGATTCCGAGACGTTGGCCTGAGGGGCATTTTGGTCATTTTACCTAATTTCGCATCTTAGCTTTGAATTAAATCGTAGAATCGGTCGCTTGAGATGTTATTTACGATACGTAATTGAATTGAATAGATTTGGACCATTTGGAGTCGGATACTCGTGGCAAAAGTGTGGTTTCGAGTTGATTTTGGAGTCGGTTCGAGGTAAGTTGCTTGTCTAACCTTGTGTGGGGGACCTTTCCCCTTAGGATATGATATTTGGTAATTGAATGCCTTGTACGTGAGGTGACGAGCGCGTACTTGAGCTAATTATTGAAAAATCCGATCTTACTTTAAATATTTAGACTGAGTTTCTTTCTTACCTGCTTTATTCTACTTGCAATTATAGCCTGTGTTAGTTTATAAAAGCATGCTTAGCTGACCTAAATTGCCTATTTGCTTAAGTTGCCTCGATTGTACTACGTGAAGCATGTTAGGCTAGAACTACTTGTTGCCTTGTATTTTTGTTCTCTAGTTCTGAATATCTTCTTGTTGTGGCTGCGTATTTACATTGGGACTACGGATGTGGGATTCCGGTAGCTCCCCCCCCCCCCCTTTATTTGTTTACTTTGGGACTGCGGGTTAGATTCCCAATAGATCCCCCTGCCTATTTACTTTGGGACTGCGGGTTCGATTCCCGATAGATCCCCCTGTATATTTACTTTGGGATTGCGGGTTAGATTCCCGATATATCCCCCTGCCTATTTACTTTGGGACTGCGGGTTCGATTCCCGATAGATCCCCCCTGCATATTTACTTTGGGACTGCGGGTTAGATTCCCGATAGATCCCCCTGCACATTGATAGTTGGACTACGGGACGGTGTCCCGAGAGATCCTTCGGATATATACATATGATGGACTACGGGACGGTATCCCGGGAGATCCACTAGATAGTTGAGAAAAGGACTACAGGACGGTATCCTGGGAGATCCTCATTGTTACCATTGGTATTGAGTAGTACATATTCTGTGTTTACTCCGTTCCTTGTGTAATTGTTATTGCTTTGTTTAGCCTGTCTTATTCCATTGCCGTACTCATTATTACTGCTTATTTTATACTATTGCAAAAAAAAACTTATTATTATGATTAACCTCAGTAGGGCCCTGACCTTCCTCGTCACTACCCAACCGAGGTTAGGCTTGGCACTTACTGAGTACCGCTGTGGTGTACTCATGCCCCTTCTGCGCATGTTTTTCATGTGCAGATCCAGGTACTTCATCCCAGGCATATCACTCTCAAGGCGGAGAGATCTAGTATAGACTTCGAGGTACATCTGCCACGTCCGTAGACTAGGAGTCTCTATCTTATTCTAGCTTTAGCAGTTAGCTTTTCCTTTCGTACTTTTGCTTTAGACATTCTGGAGTTAGAGCCGTGTATTACTTTCCGTTAGCTTGTGTTCCCGTGAGTTTTCGGGTTTTGAGATGATATTGTAGACTTCCGCATTATTGGGTTGTATATGCCGAGCGGCATTTATATTCATTTACCCTTCTAGTTTGTTTAGTTTAATTACTTGTTTCCGCAATTTATGCTATTTCCGCATTGTGAGGCTTACCTAGTCATAGGGACTAGGTTCCATCACGACATGTTCACGGAGGGCGAACTGGGGTCGTGACAGCGTTCCTGATACTTGACCGGGATTCCACGGTGAGCTGCCCCTTCTAAGCCGTTCAGCAGCATACCGGAGTCTCTTCTTTTGTTGTTGCTGTCCATTCTGTTTAAAGCAGTAGGATAGATATATTCTTCTTTACATTCTACTAGTTGCCCTAGGAATTGTGACACTAGTTCCTGGCACACACATTGTAGACTATAATTTTGGGATTGTATTTCTATTATTAAAACTGGTCTATTATCGACTGTTTACAAGTTTAAGATTACTAAATGTTGGGACTTGTCCCGGTAAAATAAATTAGCACTCACTAGTTGTATAGGGTTGGCTTGCCTAACCATGGAGTTGGGCGTCATCACGACCTATAATGGAATTTGGATCGTGACAATAAACCTATGCATAGTCATATCATGTAAGAATTGTGTCGATATTTATACTATATCATTGTCTAATTTCTCTCTCTCTCTCTCTCTCTCTCTCTCTCTCTCTCTCTCTATATATATATATATATATATATATATATATATATATATATATATATATATATATATATATATATATATATATATATATATAA
>NW_017671964.1:41364-65766 GCF_001879085.1 Nicotiana attenuata | reverse complement strand
TAAAACAAAGCAAAGACCTAATTACACTATTTAACTCCTAAAATTACTTTAAATTCTATTTAAAGACAAATGCAATAATTAACAATGCAAAGAACTATT
Source organism: Nicotiana attenuata (assembly GCF_001879085.1). Lineage (NCBI taxonomy): Eukaryota > Viridiplantae > Streptophyta > Magnoliopsida > Solanales > Solanaceae > Nicotiana > Nicotiana attenuata. Next base: position 65,667 of record NW_017671964.1, on the reverse strand, counting down.
TTCTTGCAATTTTCTTTACATTTTATTCTAAAACTAATTAGTACTAAAATTGTGAAATTAAATCCCTAAATGCCAATGCATATTTTTGTATTTTCATATGGATTAAAATGCACAAATAAATATGCAACAATTACCAAAGAATGCAACAAAATTCACAAAAATTTATAAAATACCTAAAAAATTATTTTGTTTGAAATTTTGGGAATTATTGCTTAGGGCAAAAATCACGTGCTCACATATATATCAAATAATCCATGTTAATGTAGATTACACTCATTCATGATTATCAAATAGCATTTTTTTTACATGATTTGCCCACTGTACATAGATATTATAATATTATTGATATTTAAAAAAAAAATATATATATATATATATATATATATATATATATATATATATTAGTATTAAATTAAGTAAAAAGAAAAAAGAAAAAAAGGGGGTGAAACTTATCAAAACAACATCCCGAAATTGTTACGGTGGTTTCAAACAAAACAAAACACAAAAAAAAAAAAAGAGGATTGTAAATAAATAATAGGTTTTAACCTCACATTTATCTCTCTCTCAAAACCAAACAGACAATCCCACAGTAAAGAAAAAACCCTTCGTTTCTCTTGCTTCAGCCCCCAACCACCATTGTGCAGTACCCATCATCCATCACTGTAATTTCTCAGCCATGGCTATCACCTTAAAAAAAGAATTTCTTTCTTCTCTTTTTCTTATCTTCAACGAATTTCACTATCTTTGGACCCCTTTGTTTCTTCTCTGTTCAATTTTTCAAATACACCAATCTGGTTAGACACTTGATTTTAACCTGAAAAAGAAAAAAATGAATCTTGCACAAGTAACTCGTTCAAATAATTCCAATAACTCTAGAAGGGAAATCCTTGACCCGGAATCATGGAGACTTAGAGCGGCAAATCGGAGAATGGTTGAAGAATATGAGATGTTGCTTTTCCCTTCTGATGGTTTAAAGGCACAAGAAATCTTACAAACAGTCACTGCTTTTGGGTGGAGGTCTTTTGTTCAATGCCCAGGAGATTACAATCGAAACATAGTTCTAGACTTCTACAGTAATCTTAATCCAGTAAGTCGTACTTCAACCGTGAGAGGTAAAATGATTCGCTTTGATGCTGAATTTATAAATGATATTTTTAACTTGAGAAACCTGATGATAGAGAAATCAAGAAATTTATGGATGATCGGGATGTAGATTTTGTAAGACATGTGTTGGGCGAGTTGTGTCCTAATGGCGTTAAAGTTCACTCAGGAACTGCTGAACGCCCTTTGAGTATTAACTGTTCATGTATGCTTGAATTAGCAAGAGCTTGGGGTAGATTCGTTAGTTCTCGCTTAATCCCATATTTGAATACCTCGAACTACAATATAGAAAGAGTTCTTTTGATATATGCGATTACGCATGAATTGCTTATGAATGAGGGGAGATTGATTAGTGATGCTATGGTTAATTGTCGGATCAAGCCTGACTGCGAATACTTGTATTTTCCTTCGACTATCACTCGTTTGGTTTCCTTATTTGATGTGGATTTGAGTGGTTTACCAAAGACTGGAAATTCCTACTTCATCGATAGCGACTTTCTCCATAGTTTGAGACCTTCTACTGGTCCAACTCAAGTTGAACAGGAACAAATGCTTGTTGATAGTTGAGACCAAGCAGAGAATGAGCCAGCACAACCTCTTAATTCAGAAGTTGGAACCACGCCTACCATCCTCGTTCCTGATATTCTGGTTAGTTGTAACGACCCGACCAGTCATTTTGAGATTTTGCACTTCGCTCGCCAGTTTTCGGGCATGACTAGCCCCGTGTGATGTATTATGGCTATGTAAATCGTCGGTTTTGGTTTTCAGGATAATCGGAATAGATCTGGAAGAATAATTCTCAGTTTGAAGCTTTAAGTTTGAAAGGTTTGACCAAGTTTTGACTTTTTAGTATTCGATCTCGGATTTGGATTTCTATGATTTGGTTAGCTCCGTTAGGTGATTTTGAATTTGAGAGAGCGTCCGGAATGTATTTTGGAGGTCCGTGGTAGATTTAGGCTCGAATTGGCGAAATTGGAAATTTGGCATTTTTCGATTGGTAGTGGAAATTTTGATATCAGTGTCGGAATGGAATTCTGGAAATTGGAGTAGCTCTGTTGTGTCATTTGTGACGTGTGTGCAAAATTTCAGGTCATTCGGACGAGGTTTGATAGACTTTTTGATCGAATTCGGAATTCGAAAGTTTTGGAATTCTTAGGCTTGAATCCGAGGGTGATTCGATGTTTTGATGTTATTTTGAGCATTCTAAGGTTGGAACAAGTTTGAATGATGTTATGGGGTGTGTTGGCATGTTTGGTCGGGGTCCCATGAGGCTCGGATAAGTTTTGAAAGATTTTGGCGTTTTGAGCATAAACATGCAATAATCCAAAGGTCCATTTTTAGTTCTAGGGATGGAAATTTGATTTCGAGACTTGTGGAATTTTGATAATGAATTATAGGAGTGATCTGGAAAGTTTGGTCTAATTTCATCAAGTCGCGATTGAGTTTTTGACGCAAATCATGAGTTAATTGTTTAACGAGCGAAATGGGTATCGCACTGAGAAAATGAGCTCCGAATTGAGTTTCAATTGAAGGACTATGTTCGTATTATTATTTGTGACTCATAGGAACAAGAATCATCGAATTCCGAGTTCGTATGATGGAGTTAGAGCCTTTTTAGTGAAATTAAAGACTGCTGGTGCATCAGATCTGGTGTGCACCTTTAGCGACCAGATGGACCACTTTTAGCGACGGGAATTAGCTTTTAGCGACCACAATCGGGTTTATTACTGTTGTTCTATTTTCTTAGCTCATTTTGACATTTTTTTTGGTGAAAGAACACGGCTTGGGGCGATTTTTGAGCAAGAAATCATGGGAAATCTTGAGGTAAGTCACTTGTGATCATTTCTACTCCATAATATTGAATTATCATCGAATAATCCGACTAGATTACATGTTTTTGAGGTATAAATTGGGGATTTGGACCTAGGGATTTGAAAATAAGATTTGAAGATTTGGAGGCCGAATTGTTATCGGAATTTAGTAATTTTTATATGGTTGGACTCGTGGTTGAATGGGTTGTCAGATTTTGTGAGTTTCGTCGGATTCCGAAGCGTGGGCCCGGGGGCCAGGTTTGAGCCAAATTCGTGATTTTTTGTCTAATTTGATAATTTTCATAGGGAATTCATTCCTTTAGTGTATATTGATGATAATATACTGATTTTGGTTAGATTCGGAGCATTTGGAGGCCGAGTCGAGCGGCGAGGGCATTGCGGAGTAGAATTTCATCTGGATTGAGGTAAGTAATGATTGTAAATGTTGTCCTGAGGGTATGGAACCCCGAATTTCACATCGTTGTGCTACCTTGAGGTGATGCACATGCTAGATGACGAGCGTGGGGTCGTGCACCGTTGGGGATTGTGACTTGGTCCATCCCGTACGACTATTAAGTCGCGTATTTTACTTGAAAACTATTTGATATTGTTATATTTTGGAAAATATTATTGTGTCTGGGGCTAAATGTCGTGTCTGGGCCTTGTGCCGAATGTTTGGACCCTTAGGGGCTTTTACTACTATTTTTCCTCACTGTTATGTTTACACTCAGTCATGCTATGTTCTTACTGTTTTCATAACTCGGTTTTATTCACTCCTTTTGATTTCATAAATGATTTTGAGCCGAGTACTTGTTTTACTGTCAGCCCGAGGGGCTTGAGTGAGATCTGACTGAGTGAGGCCGAGGGCCTGTGTTGTGAGGATATCATGGGATCGGGCTGTGCGCCGCAGCATGTCGTACTGATTTGTGATATATGAGAGGCTGAGGGCCTGATTTATTATGCCACGAGGTGGCTTGTGATTGATATGAGGCCGAGAGCCTGTTTGATTATGCCACGAGATGGCTTGTTATTGCGCTTGGGCTGTAAGGGGCCCCTCCCGGAGTCTGTACACCCGTAGTGAGCGCGGGTACCCTGTGTGAGTGATGTGATGTAGCCCGAGGGGCTGTTGTTGTTTCATATTGTTGCCCGAGGAGCCGTTCTTGATCCATGTTTTGCCCGAGGGGCGGTTCTTGATTTATGTTATGCCCGAGGGGCTGATTACGAGTGATTGTGAGGTAGCTCGAGGGGCTGGTTCTGCTGATATTGTGCCCGAGGGGCGGTTTATGGTACATGTTTTGCCCGAGAGACTGTTTACGTTTCTATCATTTTTACTCACTAATTTTATCACTCGTTTGAAACTATTGGAAGATGTTTTAAAAAGGAAAGGGTTTTTAGTGAAACTGAGTTTGATTTACGAAATAAATGATTTCTGTACTGTTTTGGGAAATGTACTGTATTTGTTGTAGCGTTATGACGTGGCTTACGTGTTTTCTTACTGCTCAGCTTTCATTTACTTTTATTACTTACTGAGTTGGCGTACTCACATTACTCCCTGCACCTTGTGTGCAGATTCAGGTATTTCTGAACCCGGTAGTGGGTGTTGATTGCTCAGTGGCAGAGTAATTGGAGTTAGCAAGGTAGCTGCCCGACGTTCGCAGCACTGATTTTCTCCCTCTTGTCTTCCTTAGACTGTATTTAGTACATTTTTAGACTCTTAGTTGTATTCAGACCTTAGTAGATGCTCGTGACTTGTGATACCCCGATGTCGGGCTGGTGTATTTATTCCGCACTATTCATTTAGACATACATTATGAGATATCTGATTAATTAAAGGCTTAAAAATGATTGTTATTGATTAAATGGTTAAATTCGGGAGTTGTGTCGGTTGGCCTAGTTTCACAATAGGTGCCATCACGACCAGCGTTTTAGGGTCGTGACATTAGTATGCAAGAATTGTTACAAAGGCAGACTGAATTGATGAACAGTTGGGAGATTTTCATAAGTGAACAAGCAGCGCGTGAAGCAGTATTGTCAGCACATGTGAATATATCATGAAAGAATTAACGGAAGCCAGAAATACTCATAATCTCATATGCCAAACTTTGCAAAATCAATTTGCATATACCTCTCCCATAATCTACACAACGGGAACTGTGATGTGCAATATTCCTAACATTATGAGAAGTTCTGATATTCCTAGTTTTTCTCCTCATTTTACTGTTCCGGGTGGTGGTACTTTAATGTTGCAGGTGCGAATTTCTATCAAGGAACATATGTATTTGTACCAACACCACTTCCTACAACAATGATGGATTTAAACAGGGAAAGTGGATCTACACTAGGTCCGATGGCATTTAGCAGTTGGCCTCTTTCTAATTTTTCTAATCTGGAAACTAACCATGGAGTTGCTACAACTAGAGGTTCGCCGGTTCCTATTCAACAAGAAAATGGCTTTGATGTCAATACATACCTTGATCTCTTTCAAGGTAATGGTCATGAAAATTAAGAACGGAACAACAAATTGTTCATTTAGGAGAATGAACAGTTTAGGTGTGGGAGATGGTAATTTTCTGGTTATCTTTTCACTATAATAATTTTGGAGTTGTTGACTGGTTTCTCTTTACTGGTTTGGAGAAACCTGTTGGTGGATGTTTGTGTTTTTGTTCACTGAAAGAAGAAGAAAGTTTTATTTATTTCAACAAATCTTTAGAAAGAAAAAAAAAGAAAACTTTCTTCTTTAATGTTTTTTGCTGGATGATAGAATGGAGTGCTTTGAATTTTTGTGTGTGTAAATAGGCCATGAAATGGCAGATCTAAGGTTGATAGCTTGGTGCTATAGCAACATGCACTACATTTTTGTTGTACTAGCCATGAAAGGCAACTTGACGTTAACCTGTTGGTTTATGTTTTCATGTTAGTATGAAGAAGAAGGTTGCAACAAGTAACATCTTTTTGATAGCTATGGTAATAGCTTGTACATAGTCTAACCTATTGGTTGTACTGAAACCTTGAATGAAAGTTTAATGTAAGTTATTTTGGTACGTTGCTGTAACGACCCAAGTTCGCCCTCCGTGAGCTGTCGTGACGGCACCTAGTCTCTACGACTAGGTAAGCATAATAATTTCGGAAAAAGGAACAAAATGCGCAAAACTAATAAAAACTGAAGATAACAAATGTAGAAGTGTTTAAGATGCCGCTTGGCATATACCAATAAAAGGTCTCAAAAACTGCTCAACTCCCAAAACCCGGAATCCCATGAATCACAAGCTAAGAGATACAAAAAAAAAGCTCTAACTCCAGAATGTCTATCAACAAGGAAAAATACAGAAGGGCTAAACTAGTACAGAGAATTGAAAGGGACTCCTCGGTCTGCGGACGCGGCAGATATACCTCGAAGTCTCTACAAAAGCGCCTCGCCTCAAGGGAGATAAGATTGAGTGAGCGTACCTGGATCTGCACATGAAAAACATGCGCAGAAAGGGCATGAGTACACCACATCGATACTCAATAAGTGCCAAGCCTAACCTCGGTTGGGTAGTGACGAGGAAAGTCAGGGCCCTACTAAGGTTAAATGAAATACAACGTATAACGGTATAGAATAAGACAGTATAGTTAAGTGCAACAGTAATGAGTAACACAGGATAGAAAGAACAACAGCAGTTATAACAGAGACAAAATAATCACGGAAAGGAATACAGCTCACACAGAGATAACAACCGGGGATCTCCCAGGATACCGTCCTGTAGTCCCCAAATAAAAATATCCAGTGCATATCCCAGGTGCAGTCCCGTAGTCCAACTCATAATGCACGGGGATCTACCGGAATCCCGATTCGTAGTCCCAAATGTAAATATCCAGTACTGGGGGAATCTACCGGGTGCAGTCCCGTAGTTCCAATATAAAAGTGCAGGGGGATCTCCCGGAATACAATTCCATAGTCCCAAAGCAAACATACAGGGGGATCTCCCGGGATACCGTCCCGTAGTCCCAAAGTAAACACACAGCAGCAACACGAAGAATACTCAATTCAATTCAAATTGCATTCCAAAGTAAAACATGTATTTCTACCTAGCATGCTGCACATAATCCACATAAGGCAATTTGAGCAAGTAAAGCAATTAAGGTAATTAAACATGCTTCCCTAGGCTAATAGCATGCTTAAATTACACGCAGTATGAACAGGGGGAAAAAAAGGAAATCACATTTTACTTAAGGAAAATAGATTTTCAACAATTAGCACAAGTACGCACTCGTCACCTCACGTACAAGGCATTTCAATTATCAACAAAACCAAATCCTAAGGGGAGTTTCCCCCACACAAGGTTAGGCAAGCCACTTACCTCGAACCGGCTCAAAAATCAACCCGAAACCACGTTCTTGCCACGAGTACTCGACTCCAAATGGCCCGAATCTATTCAAATAAATTGCATTATGTAAATAACACTTCAAGTAACTAATTCAACTAATTAATTCTAAGCTAATACGCGAAATTAGGAAAATGATCAAAACGCCCTCCGGGCCCACGTCTCGGAATCGGGTAAAATTTACATTTTCAGAATCCTCATACTCTCACGAGTCTAACCATATCAAAATTATCCAAATCCAATGTCAAATTCCCAATCAAAACTCGAAATTTAGGTCTAAGGACTTTCTCCAACTTTTTCCCTAATTTTCATCCCAAATCTGAAATTAAATGACAAAACTAAGATTAGATTAGAGGAATACAACTAGAAAGGGATTAGGAATCATTACCCACTTATTTCCTCTTCAAGAATCTCCCAAAATCGCCCTCTCCCGAGCTCCAAATCAATTTTTCTAACTTTTGAAACTAAACCCTCGTTCTGCCCCTTTTTTGACCAGTGAAACCGCATCTACAGCTCTGGGGCCGCACCTGCGGTCCCGCTCCTGCGAAGACCTGGTCGCATCTGCGACATCTCATTAAACGGGGCTTTCCGCACCTGCTGCTGCCTTTCTGCAGATGCGGTGGCGCTTCTGCGGTGCCCTTGACCGCATCTGCCGTCAACTCCTTTTTCGCCTCAAACCGCATCTGCGGTACTTCAACCGCTTCTGCGGGCTCGCACATGCGGTCCCCAAGCCGCAGGTGCGGTTATGATAGCAGACTAGCAGCTTCAGTTGTAAACTCTCAACTCCAAACTTCCCGTTAACCATCCGAAATCATCCCGAGGCCCCCGGGACCTCAACCAAAAGCACGAACAATTCATATACCACTATCCAAACTTATACCAATCTTCAAAACACCTCAAACAACATCGAAACACCAAATCATCATCGAATTCAAGCCTAAGAATTCCAAAAACATCCGAATTACGCTTTCGATCAAAAAGTCTATCAAACCTCGTCCGAATGACCTGAAATTTTGCACACACGTCACATTCAACACTACGGAGCTATTCCAACTTCCGAAATTCCATTCCGACTCTTGGATCAAAATCTCACTATCGAACCGAAAACTTCAAAAATTCAACTTTCGACATTTCAAGCCTAAATAAGCTACGGACCTCCAAAACACAATCTGAACACGCTCCTAAACCCAAAATCACCCAACGGAGCTAACGGAACCAACGGAATTCCATTCCGAGGCCATCTTCACACTGATCCGATTACGGTCCAGATTTTAAAACTTAAACTCTCAATTAGGGACTAAATGTCCCAAAACTCTCCAAAACTCCAAATAAATCCTCCCGGCAACTCACAATTGCAGAAACAAACACGAGAAATGCAGTTAATAGGGGATCGGGGCGTAAATTCTTAAAACGACCGGCCAGGTCGTTACATCCTCCTACACTTAAACATTCATTCGTCCTCGAACGAGCACAGAGACATTCTTGAAGTAGTGAAAAGATGAGGGTAACGGCTGCGCATATCCTGCTCGGTCTCCCAAGTCGCCTTCTCGACCGGCTAACCCCGCCACTGAACCTTCACAGATGCAATGTTCTTTGACCTCAGCTTTCGAATCTGCCTGCCCAATATTGCCACCGGCTCCTCTATGTAAGATAGATCCTTGTCCAACTGGACTGAACTGAAATCCAACGCGTGCGACAGATCACCGTGATACCTACGGAGCATCAAAACATGAAATACCAGATGAACTCCTGCCAAGCTGGGAGGTAAGGCAAGCTCATAAGCAACCTCCCCAACACGCCTCAATATCTCAAAAGGGACAATAAACCTCGAACTCAACTTCCCTTTCTTCCCAAATCTCATAACGCCTTTCATAGGCGAAACCCGAAGCAGAACCCGCTCTCCAACCATATAGGAAACATCACGAACCTTCCGGTCCGTATAACTCTTCTGTCTGGACTGGGCTGTACGGAGTCTATGCTGAATCACCTTAGCCTTCTCCAAAGCATCCTGAACCAAGTCTGTGCCCAATAATCTAGCCTCACCCGGCTCAAACCAATGCACTGGAGATCTACACCGCCTACCATATAAAGCCTCATACGGTGCCATCTGAATGCTGGACTGATAACTGTTGTTGTAGGCAAACTCCGCCAATGGCAAGAACTGACCAATACCCTCCAAACTCAATCACACACGTACGGAGCATATCCTCAAGAATCTGAATAGTGCGCTTGGACTGTCCGTCCATCTGAGGGTGAAATGCTGTACTCAACTCCACCCGAGTACCCAACTCATGCTGTACGGCCCTCCAGAACCGTGATGTGAACTGAGTACCTCTATCTGAAATGATGGAAACTGGGATGCCATGCAGACGAACAATCTCCCGGATATAAATCTCCACCAATCGCTCCGAAGAATAGGTAGTACTCACAAGAATGAAATGCGCGGACTTGGTCAGCCGATCCGCAATCACCCAAATGGTATCGAACTTCCTCAAAGTCCGTGGGAGCCCAACTACGAGGTCCATGGTGATCCGCTCCCACATTCACTCCGGAATCTCTATCTGCTGAAGCAATCCACCCGGTCTCTGGTGCTCATATTTCACCTGCTGACAGTTAAGGCACCGAGCTACAAACCCAACTATATCTTTCTTCATCCGCCTCCACCAATAGTGCTGTCTCAAATCCTGGTACATCTTCGCGGCACCCGGATGGATGGAGTACCGCGAACTGTGGGCCTCCTCTAGAATCAACTCTCAAAGCCCATCAACATTGGGTACACAAACTCGACCCTGCATCCTCAGTACCCTGTCATCACCATAGTCACATCTCTGGCATCACCATGCAAAGCCTTATCCTTAAGGACAAGCAAATGAGGGTCATCAAACTGGCGCTCCCGGATACGATTAAACAAGGAAAACCGGGAAACCACGCAAGCTAGAACCCGACTGGGCTCCGAAAGATCTAATCTCACAAACTAGTTGGCTAAGGACTGAACATCCATCGCCATGGGCCTCTCTGCTGCTGGTAAATAGGCTAAACTCCGCAAACTCTCTGCCCGGCGGCTCAAAGCATCGGCCACCACATTGGCCTTGCCCGGGTGATACAAAATAGTGATATCATAGTCCTTCAGCAACTCTAACCACCTCCTCTGACGCAAATTAAGGTCCTTCTGCTTGAACAGATGTTGTATACTCTGGTGATCAGTATAAATCTCACAAGGCACACCATACAAATAATGACGCCAGATCTTCAAGGCGTGAACAATAGCAGCTAACTCGAGATCATGGACAGGATAATTCTTCTCATGTACCTTCCACTGCCTAGATGCGTAGGCAATCACCCTACCGTCCTGCATCAATACCGATCTAAGGACAACCCTCGAGGAATCACAATAGACAATATAAGACCCCAAACCAGTAGGCAATATCAAAACTAGAGCTGTAGTCAAAGCTGACTTGAGCGTCTGAAAGCTCTCCTCACACTCTTCCGTCCACTGGAACGGAGCACCCTTCTGGGTCAGCCTGGTCATAGGTGCTGCAATAGATGAAAACCCCTGAACAATTCGACGGTAATAGCCAGCCAAGCCTAGAAAACTACGGATCTCTGTAGCTAAGGATGGTCCGGGCAAACTCTACACTGCCTCCACTTTCTTCGGATCCACCTGAATACCCTCACTCGAAACCACGTGACCCAAGAATGCCACGGAATCCAACCAAAACTCACATTTCGAGAACTTAGCATATAGTTTCTTCTCTCTCAAAGTCTGGAGCACTGTCCTCAGGTGCTGCTCATGATCTTCCCACTCCGGGAATATACCAGAATGTCATCAATAAAGACAATGACGAATGAATCAAGATATGGCCGGAATACACTGTGCATCAAATGCATGAAGGCTGCTGGGGCATTGGTCAGCCCAAATGACATAACAAGGAACTCGTAATGACCATACCGAGTCCTGAAGGCAGTCTTCGGAATATCGGGCTCCTGAATCTTCAACTAATGATAGCCTGAATGCAAGTCAATCTTAGAAAACACACAAGCACCCTGTAACTGATCAAACAGGTCATTAATACGGGGCAAAGGATAACGGTTCTTCACTGTAACCTTGTTCAACTGGCGATAATCAATACACATACGCATAGAACCATCCTTCTTCTTCACAAATAAGACAGGAGCACCCCAAGGTGATACACTGGGCCGAATGAAACCCTTATCAAGCAATTCTTGTAACTGCTCCTTCAACTCCTTCAACTCAGGAGGAGCCATACGGTACGGAGGAATAGAAATGGGCTGAGTGCCCGGCAACAGATCAATGCCAAAATCAATATCTCTATCGGGCGGCATGCCCGGAAGGTCAGCTGGAAACACATCAGAGAAATCCCGTACTACTGGGACTGAATCAACTGTAGGGGTATCAATACTGACATCTCTCACATAAAGCTAGATACGCGTCACACCCCTTCTCAACCATACGCTGAGCCTTAAGGAATGAAATAACTCTACTGGAAGTATGATCTAAGGTACCCCTCCACTCTACTCGCGGTACACCTGGCATAGCCAGCGTCACGGTTTTCGCGTGACAATCAAGAATAGCATAATGGGGCGACAACTAGTCCATGCCCAGAATAACATCAAAGTCTACCATGCTGAGCAATAACAAATCGGCTCTGGTCTCAAAACCACTAAGAGCAATCAAACACGACCGATAAACGCGGTCCACAACAAGAGAATCTCCAACAGGAGTAGAAACATAAACAGGAGAACTCAAAGAATCCCGAGATACGCCCAAATACGGGGCAAAATAAGAGGACACATAAGAATAAGTGGAGCCTGGATCGAATAGAACCGATGCATCTCTATGACAAACCAGGATAGTACCTGTGATGACAGAATCGGAGGCGACAGCCTCAGTACGGGCAGGAAGGGCATAGTATCTGGCCTGGCCTCCCCCTCGAGGGCGACCTCTACCTCCCCGACCTCCACCTCTAGCTGGCTGAGCAGGTGGGGTAGCAACTGGTGCTGTGATCATAGCCTGAGAACTCTGCGGGGCACGCTGTGGCTGAGAAGTCTGTGGAGGTGCAACCCTCCCAAGTCTAGGGCAATCCCTCACCACATGGCGTGTGTCACCACACTCAAAACAAGCTCTGGGAGGACGTGGCGGTTGTGACTGGCTCGGGCCAGGTCTGCTGGACTGACCACTGGAAGCACCCCGTACAGGAGGCGCACTAGATACTGCTGGCGCATAATAAGGCTCCTGAGGTCTGGTAGGAGCTGGAATACCACTGGCTGCTGGAAGAGCTAAATGAACAGGGCGACTCATATAACCCCTACCATGATGACCTGCAGCTGGGGCACGGGCACCAGAATAATGGCCCGACTCTCGAGACCTCTTGACCTCCCTCTCGTATCTATCCCTAGCATGCATACCCTCAATCTTCCTAGAAATGCTCATCACTTGCTGATAAGAAATATCCATCTCCAACTCATGAGCCATGCTAGACCTGATGCTGGGAATAAGCCCCTCAATGAACCGGTGAACCTTCTCGCGAACAATAGAAACCAAAGCTGGTGCATGTCTAGCCAAGTCGGTGAAACGGACAGCATACTCCGAGACAGTCATAGTACCCTGGTGCAAATGCTCAAACTCTGCGCGCCAAGCGTCCCTAAGACTCTGGGGAACATACTCTCTCGTGAACACATCTGAAAACTGAGCCCAAGTCGGGGAAGCTGCCTCATCCGGACTGTCTAACTCATAAGCACGCCACCACTAATAGGCGGCACCTAGAAGCTGGAAGGTAGTGAAGGAAACCCCGCTCGATCCTGATATACCCATGGTACGGAGGATACGGTAGCACTCCTATAGAAATCCAAGAGCATCATTTGAGGCTAGTCTGCTGAATGTAGGAGGCTGATACTTCTTGAACCTCTCAAGCCTCTTCTGCTCCTCCTCTGAAGCTACTGCCCTCTCCTCGGGCTGAGCTGGTGCTACCGGCTGTACAAGAATAATCTCTAGGGCCTGATCAACATGCACTCGCTGCTCAGGAGTGCGGGCGGCGGGAGTCTGTGCTCCTCCCCCGGCCTGGGATGTAGTTGCAGCAAGGGGAAGCAACCCTGCCTGAGCTAGAGTGGTGTACATAGTCATAAACTGCGCCAGAGTCTCCTGGAGTGCTCGAGTAGTAGTAGCAGTAGGCGTATCAGGTGTCTGGACTCCGGCTGGAGCTACTGGTGGCACCACGGTGGCAGCTCACGCGGGTGCTCTAGATGCACCACATGCGCGTCCTCGGCCTCTACCCCGGCCCCGGCCTCTGACGGCTCCAGTAGGGGGAGCGGGTGCCTGATCATCTCGGGTAGCACGTGTCCTCACCATCTGTGAGAGAATAGAAGACAGAGGTTTAGAATTGTAATATCAAAAATCTCGCACGGCAAGGAAATCAAATGAAGTGGAACTTTCCTAACAGTTACATAGCCTCTCGTAGATAAGTACAAACGTCTCCGTACCGATCCACGAGACTCTAATAAACCGGCTTGTGATTCATGACTCCTATGAACCTAGCGCTCTGATACCAACTTGTCATGACCCAAGTTCGCCCTCCGTGAACTCTCGTGATGGCACCTAGTCTCTACAACTAGGTAAGCCTAACAATTTTGGAAAAAGGAACAAAATGCGGAAAACTAATAAAAACTGAAGATAACAAATGTAGAAGTGTCTAAGATGCCGCTCGGCATATACCAATACAAGGTCTCAAAAACTGCTCAATTCCCAAAACCCGGAATCCCATGAATCACAAGCTAAGAGATACATAAAAAAAAGCTCTAACTCCAGAATGTCTATCAACAAGGAAAAATACAGAAGGTCTAAACTAGTACAGAGAATAGAAAGGGACTCCACAGTCTGCGGACGCGGCAGATATACCTCGAAGTCTCTACAAAAATGCCTCGCCTCAATGGAGATAAGATTGAGTGAGAGTACCTGGATCTGCACATGAAAAACATGCGCAGAAAGGGCATGAGTACACCACAGCGGTACTCAGTAAGTGGCAAGCCTAACCTCGGTCGGGTAGTGACGAGAAAAGTCAGGGCCCTACTGAGGTTAAATGAAATACAAGGTATAACAATATAGAATAAGACAGTATAGTTAAGTGCAACAGTAAGGAGTAACACATGATAGAAAGAACAACAGCAGCTATAACAGAGACAAAATAATTACGGAAAGGAATACAACTCACACAGAGATAACAACCGGGGATCTCCCAGGATACCGTCCTGTAGTTCCCAAATATAAATATCCAGTGGATCTCCCGGGTCCAGTCCCACAGTCCAACTCATAATGCGCGGGGATCTACTGGAATCCCGATCCGTAGTCCCAAATGTAAATATCCAGTACTGGGGAATCTACCGGGTGCAGTCCCATAGTTCTAATATAAAAGTGCAGGGGGATCTCCCAGAATACAATTCCGTAGTCCCAAAGTAAACATACAGGGGGATCTCCCGGGATACCCTCCCATAGTCCCAAAGTAAACACACAGCAGCAACACGAAGAATACTCAATTCAATTCAAATTCCATTCAATAGTAAAACAAGTATTTCTACCTAGCATGTTGCACATAATCCACATAAGGCAATTTGAGCAAGTAAATGCTTCCCTAGGCTAATAGCAGGCTTAAATTACACGCAGTATGAACAGGGAAAAAAAAAGGAAATCACATTTATAGTTACTTAAGGAAAATGGATTTTCCACAATTAGCACAAGTACGCACTCGTCACCTCACGTACAAGGCATTTCAATTATCAACAAAACCAAATCCTAAGGGGAGTTTCCCCCATGCAAGGTTAGGCAAGCCACTTACCTCGAACCGGCTCAAAAATCAACCCAAAACTACGTTCTTGCCACGAGTACTCGACTCCAAATGGCCCGAATCTATTCAAATAAATTGCATAATGTAAATAAGACTTCAAGTAACTAATTCAACTAATTAATTCTAAGCTAATACGCGAAATTAGGAAAAATAACCAAAATGCCCTCCGGGCCCACGTCTCGGAATCGGGTAAAATTTACATTTTCAGAATCCTCATACTCTCACGAGTCTAACCATATCAAAATTATCCAAATCCAATGTCAAATTCAAAATCAAAACTCGAAATTTAGGTCTAAGGACTTTCTCCAACTTTTTCCCCAATTTTCGTCCAAATCCGAAATTAAATGACAAAACTAAGATTAGATTAGAGGAATACAACTAGAAAGGGATTAGGAATCGTTACCCACTGATTTCCTCTTCAAGAATCTCCCAAAATCGCCCTCACCCGAGCTCCAAATCAAATTTTCTAACTTTTGAAACTAAACCCTCGTTCTGCCCTTTTTGTGACCAGTGAAACCGCATCTGCGGCTCTAGGACCGCACCTGCGGTCCCGCTCCTGCGAAGACCTGGTCGCATCTACGACATCTCATTAAACGGGGCTTTCTGCACCTGCGACTGCCTTTTCGCAGATGCGGTGGCGCTTCTGCGGTGCCCTTGACCGCCTCTGCAGTCAACTCCCTTTTCGCCTCAAACCGTATCTGCGGTACTTCAACCGCTTCTGCGGGCTCGCACCTGCGGTCCCCCAGCCGCAGGTGCGGTTATGACAGCAGACTAGCAGCTTCAGATGTAAACTTTCAACTCCAAACTTCCCGTTAACCATCCGAAATCATCCCGAGGCTCCTGGGACCTCAGCCAAAAGCACGAACAAGTCATATACCACTATCCAAACTTATACCAATCTTCAAAACACCTCAAACAACATCGAAACACCAAATCATCATCGAATTCAAGCCTAAGAATTCCAAAAACTTTCGAATTACGCTTTCGATCAAACCTTGTCAGAATGACCTGAAATTTTTCACACACGTCATATTCAACACTACGGAGCTACTCCAACTTCCGGAATTGCATTCCAACTCTTAGATCAAAATCTCACTATCGAACCGGAAACTTCAAAAATTCAATGTTCGGCATTTGAAGCCTAAATAAGCTACGGACCTCCAAAACACAATCCTAACACGCTCCTAAACCCGAAATCACCTAACGGAGCTAATGGAACCAACGGAATTCCATTCCGAGGCCGTCCTCACACTGTTCCGACTACGGTCCAAATTTTAAAATTTATACTCTCATTTAGGGACTAAGTGTCCCAAAACTCTCCGAAACTTCAAATAAATCCTTCCGCCAACTCATAATAGCAGAAACAAACACGGGGAATGCAGTTAATAGGGGATCTAGGTGTAAATTCTTAAAACGACTGGCCGGGTTGTTACAGTTGCACATTTACAACTAAAATGGCTTATTTTCATGTCTTTGCGTTATTTTAATACTTTATAAAAAAAATGTCATTGTAGTACACTTTTGTTTTATTTAAGAAATGAGAAGGAATTTTCAGAATAATTTGCACATGAATGACGTTTGCTCATTTCTTGGTAACATATCTGAATATTTCAGGTTCATAGAATAGTGAATACTTCTAATTTTATGCCTCCATTTTTGCTCATGTAAGTTTTCTACTGTGATGCAACTTTGACTGTTTAAAGAAAATCAAGGCATGCTCAAATCAATGCATTCAATGACTAGAACTTGCCTCTATTGTTAGTTAAGGCGGAATCCTAGAAAAATATTGATTTTGGAAAATAAATTAGGCTATCTTTGGATCGATTCAGCCTTTCTTTATAATTACCAAATGAAAATTATCCTCAGTATCTCATTTTGAGCCTAAATATCCTTTTTTTGTTCATCTATACCTTATAACATAAAGCCTACTTGTACACATATGTATACAAATTTTATTATCACAAATAAAATAAAATAAAAAAATTATTCGTTTCTTTCTTTGTCTGGATTCATGTTTAATGGATGATGATTTGGGAATTGGTGTATGTGAAGTCTCTCGAGAAATATTTATTTCTATAAAGAAAAAGAAAAAAATAAAGAAAAAAAAGAGAAAAAAAAATATATATATATATATAGACACACATATTTAAGAACACGTATAGCACATGCATATGAGTGTTTATGTATAAAAGGAAAAAAAGAAGAGAAAAAAGGTTAGAGGGTTATGTAAATTTAAAATCCTCACATCTACACCAATTCTCGAACAAAGCCATCTATGTTTGAAAATCAAGCCACCAAAAAGAAAATAAGAAAAAAAAAGTCACTTTATATATTTTTCTTGTATCCCACCAGCCCATAGCCTAACATTATAAGTTAATAAAAGTCCTAAAAGATTCTAAAGCCAGCTTTGATCTACATTATTGGCGATTTACAAGAAAGGTAAGCCTATGATTTATTGTAAATAATTGATTTAGTATTCTTATTTTTTCTGAACTCAAAGATGTCTAACAGTGATACTCGCAGAGTAAAAGTGAAGATATAAACAAAGCAAGTTCCACAAAGTACAAAAGGAATTGAAATTTCAGGTGGAATCATTAACTGTTGCAAAGTTGTGAATGTGTGTGTGTGTGTGTGTGTATATATATATGTGTGTGTGTGTGTGTGTGTGTGTGTGTGTGTGTTTTTTTTTGTGTGTATAAATATTTCCTCGAGGACGAGTAAAAGTTCAAGTGTGGAGAATTTGATAATGCATTTTACTTGATTTTTAAGCATATAATTTCTTTGTAAAAACACAAAAACTATCATAATTCTTCCATACTTTTGTCTAAATCATGCAGGAAAGGTTAAAGAAGGATTGATCCGAGAGCGAGAAGATTACAGAGAAAAAAGTAGAAAAATGGACAAGCTAAAGCTGAGTAAAATATGATGCAAAAGAAAGACATTGTATAAATGTGATCTACCATGACAAAGGACAATCGACTCACAACCGGCTACAACAAACTATAACCGATCCATAACTAATCTACAACAGAAGCTCACAACCAAGCATAACAAGGCCACAACCAGCCATGACAATTTCATATTCAGAAGTGTATTGAAAACTTTGTCATGGCTTGCCTATAAAAAGAGGCATCAATCGTGAAATTGAAAAGGAGGAGCGGTGCAAAGATATTTCATAAGTCATTTTCTTTCTTCTTCTTTGCCTTCAGTTATTCATTGTAGGAAATTACTCTAGTTCCCATTTTTAATTAAATAGTGGGAATTATTCTTCTTGAATATGTAACGACTCGGCCAGTCTTTTTAAGAATTTAAGCTCCGTTCGGCGGCGTAAGATCTTGAACGGCTTCATTTTATGTTTATCGACTTGTGTGCGTGGTTTCATTCAGCTACCAAATGATTCGGAGTCTAATTGGAAGAAGGAATCTAGTTTTGGAAGCTTAGCCGGTGAGAACTTGACCGGAATGTGACTTTTGTGTAAACAACTCCGGAATAGATTTTGGGTGATTTCAACAGCTTTGTATTGTGATTTGGGTCTTAGGCGTGCGTCCGGATTCGAATTTGGAGGTCCTTAGGGTAAATTGAGGCATTTTGGCGAAAGTTGGAAAGTTGAATTTTGGAAAATGGAGAAGTTTGACCCATGGTTGACTTTTGTGATATCGGGGTCGGAATGCGATTCCGAGAGTTGGAACAGCTCCGTCTTGTCATTTGGGACTTGTTTGCAAAATTTGACGTCATTCCGAGTTGGTTTGATTGGTTTCGGCACGAGTTTTCAAAGTTGGAAGATTTGGAAGTTTATAGTTCGATTCATGGCGCGATTTGCATTTTCAGCGTTGTTTGATATTGGTTGAGACCTCGAGCGAGTCCATGTTAGGTCATAGGACTTGTTTGTGTGTTTAGACGGGGTCCCGGGGGCCTCGTGTGTGTTTTGGACGAGTTTTGGATGTTTTGCAAGGTTTTGGAATATGTCTGATTTCTGGTGTTTTTGCACCTGCGACCTTGGAGCGCAAGTGCGGCTCCGTTTCTGCGTGAGCCTGATCGCATCTGCGATCTTTGAGGCCTGGAAGCTAGCTCGCTTCAGCGAAAGCCGAAACGCATGTGCGAGACTGCTTCTGCGGTTGGTCTATCACATCTGCGAAGGAGTTCGCTTCTGCGCTCCTGTTATCGCTTCTGCGGCGCCGCTGATGCGGCTAATTGTCCGCTGATGCGGACCTAGGTGTAAGGCCCCGAAAAATTTCACTAAGTAATTTAGGATTTCGTGGTGCCACGTAGGCTAATTATAATATTTTATGTGCTATTAACATGGTGGGCATCAATTGGACTTGGTAAATAAGTGTACGACTCTTATGGTAAGTAATTTGGGGCCCAAGGAAAGGCCTAAGCCTAAGTCAAATTGGAAAATTTCATAATAGGCTAAGATTCCAAATGAGTTTGCACAAGTCCACACTTTGAACGAGCATATCCAAATATGTATAAGGTTTTATGTGATGAACAACCTATCATATGAAAGGTCTTCGATTTTAGTTTCCAACACTTCAAACCGTTCGTCATTTGGACATTCCTACACAAAGTTATGATCAAATTACCAAAGGCTAGAAAAATGCGATCCTGTGTCGAATCTGCGATCGCAAATATGTCGCATTTTTGGCTCTGCGATCGCAGATCTGTCGCAGATTGGGCCAGTGTTGCCCAGTTTTGGGCACCTATTTCGCGATGCATTCTGCGGCCCACATTCTTGTTTTGCGTTCCATTCTGCGATCGCAGACCCGATTTCGGAGGCTTATTTTTCCTATTTTTATAACCCGACCCCATTTTAATATATAGTCTTTGGGGCTTCATTTGGGGTCGTTTTCTACTGATTTTAGAGAGAGTTGAGAGAATATATAGAGAGAAGGATCCTAGCTTCATAATCACCCATCTCTTGCTCAAGTCTTCAAGGATCAAAGAACCCAATCACATGTTCTTCATCTAAGAGGTAAGGTTCTATACATTAGACTTTAATTTCGAGTTTGGGGCATAAGATGGGTTATTAAGGTATGATTCTTGGGTGTAATAGCATTATGTATACATGCATGTACAAATTAGGTTTGTGGGAAGATTGTTGAACATAAATAAGTAAAGATTGGGTTGGGGAATGAAGGAAACCTTGTAAAAGAGATTTGAAATCAAGATGCTTAACTAGTATTTGATAAAATGCTCAAATGAGCTGAAACCATGAATACCTTCCTAATTTGTGTTCAATTTTGTTATGTCTCAAAGTAGATTGGGATTGCTAGAATTTCCGAAACGTCGTAGTAACTTAAGAAAAGCTTAAACAATGTATGTATGGCTAAAACCCCGTCTTTGAGAAATTGAGCTCCATTAGTGCTTGTGTAAATGCGGTAAGATTAAAGTTTGGGCCCTTGCATTGATTGTTATTTTACATGAATTGGTGTTGTAACCTTATATGCGTGAAAGATGTGTCTCAACATGATCAATGTGCTATCTTGATAACTTGAAAGGGGAAAAAGATATGAATTATGTATTGAAATGCTTAGACCTTAAATTTGGATTGAAGTTGCATTGTTGTTCCATCTACGTGAAGTCTTATCTATACTTACAATTTAAGTTGCTCTTGTGTGCACCTACTGTCCTAAATGGCAAAGCTAATATTGAAATTGGGAACGATGTAAAATGCGGGCTAGTGCTAAGAATGATGTGATAAGTTGTGGCCCCAAGTGCCTATGAAATGATATATGTGAAACGAAATGATTAATGAGAAGGGAACAACGCCTTGGTAAGGCGGCCTAGCCGATCGGGCCGAGATCGGACTCCGCTCAAGATAGCGGTGGTATTGTGAATGAATTTCGGAAAAAAGGAAAATGAGATTGTGATTGAAGTATATGTCTCAAATGAGGCAACCTAGCCGATCGGGTCGAGATCGGACTCCGCTCAAGATAGCGGTGGTATTGTGAAAAAATGATGAATAGTGTGAAATGCCCCAAACTAAAGGCTATGGAAACATGATGTGAAAATTGTATGATTCTTTATTATCGATAATGTTGTGATCGTTTAAAGCTTTTGAGTTATACTTGTGATTTCCTTATTTTTGTATGAAAGTTCTTTCTAACTAGATGGTGTTTAGTTATACATACTAGTGCTATTCGATGGCACTAACGTCCCTTTTGCCGGGGGCACTACGTCTTTAAATGGATGTAGGTGTATCTATAGCAGGCAGTGTTGGTCGCAGCTAGTGCCACATCATCCTTTCAGCTGACTTGGTGAGCCCCACTTCGTTTCGGGGTCCTGTTTCATCTGTTCATCATGTACTTTATATTTGAGGTATAGCCGGAGCCTTGTTACCGGCATTTCCATATTACATTACTCCTCAGTTGTGCTTAGAGGCTCCGTAGACAGGTTGTGGGTAGTGTCGGGTATTGGAATTAAAGTAGAAATATTGATGTTTGGCAAAGATTTATAAAACTTGTAATATTTTGATAATTATGTTTTAAGTTGCTAATGGAAATGAAAAGGAAGCTGTTAATGAAATACTTACTAAGTATGATTAATGGAGTCCATCTCCTATTTATTCGTGAATTAGTTTGGGTAGAATGAAACCTAACAGGCTTGCTCAGTCGGGTTTACCCGGTTGAGCGCCGGTCGTGCTCCTCGGTTTTTGGGGCGTGACACTAGGCCTGTAAGTCAAGTTCACAAACGCGAACATCTGCCCGCAAGTGCGGTCCCGTAGATGTGTTTTCTTGTCCGCAGATGCGGAAGTCCTAGAAGAATCATATAATTCGAAGGTTTGGTCATTTCTTCATATTTTGAGTTTTAAACTTCGGATTTGGGAGCTTCTTTTGGGGTTTTTCAAGCAAATCGATTGGGTAAGTGTTCTTCACCTAGAATATAACCTATTCCATTATTTTATCTTCATTTTATCATTTAATTTGTGTTTTGGGTTGAGGAAAATGTTGGTTTTGAAGAAAATTTCTAAAATAAAAAATCATGATTTGAGGGACCAAATGGTATCGGAATCTGATAATTTTTGTACGGTTGAACTCGTAACGAAATGGGTATTCGGTTTTTGTAAAATTTGTCGGGTTCCGAGGTGCGGGCCCCAGGGTCGACTTTTGGACCGATTTTTGGATTTTGTTAAATATTGAGACTTTATAATCCGGAATAGTTTCTTATGAGTTTTATTTGTGCTTTGAAGTGAATTTGGTTAGATTTGAGCCATCCTGAGGTCTTTTCACCCGAGAAGTGCATTTTAGAGTATCGGTTTGTCGTCTTTGAGGTAAGTATCTTGCCTAACCTTGTGTGGGGGATTTCCCCTCACCATTTGAGTCTTCTATGCTGATTGTTGACCGTGTACACATGGTGACGAGTGCGTGCTTGGACTTAATTGTGGAAAATTGGCATTTTAGGGTTCTTAGGTCCTTATATTCACTAAGTAGGAAGTTGTTCTTGCTGTGATTGAGTTTCTATTTGCTAGTTTCACCTCTACATGTTTTAACTGGAATCTATTGTTTCATGATCCACTCTTATTGCCTATTTGATTCTTACTTGACTTAACTGAAGACTTTTACCTCTCCTATTGTGAGGCTATCTTTTGTCCATAGCTGCTGGTCTTTATTTGGAATTCATTATTAACTCCCCTGTAACTGTTTAGTCTTAATTGAGATTATGATTATCTCCCCCGCTGCTTATCCTAAATTGAAATTTTGTAAACTCTTAGTAATTGCCAACCTTAAAAGAGGTTTAGACACCCTATATTCTAGTTGACATGTCCTTATTTTTAATTATCTAACTCGTGTTAGCTTCCTTGTTATAGGACTGTATATTGTGAGATCATTGTTACGTATTGTTTTTCTCACTACCCAAAATCCATTAACGGTCGTGATGGCGCCAGACACCACTGTCAGGCAAGCCAACACCATATAACTAGTAAATTCTCGTTTAATGTTTTCGAAATCATTTCTTCTAAACATTAAACAATGAATAATAAACTTCACTGAATAAATAATGATGTCTACAAAATTTATTTACTGAATAATTCCAAAATAATCCCAGAACCCGGTGTCACAAGTGCATGAGATTTTACTAGGAAATCTAATGAAGTACAATAGCTGTCCGGAATACAAACTTGGACAGAGAGTAAATACAATACATTGAATGAGACTCTGCTGGCTGCGGGTCGTCTCGAGAGATGCAGCTCACCTAAGTCTCCGTATCATCCACGCTGCTACGCCCATTAGGCCACTAGAAGTACATGTGCCTGTGCAACAAAAATGCACAGCAAGTGTAGCATGAGTACAAAAACAACGCGTACCCAGTAAGTATCCCGTCTAACCTCGAAGAAGTAGTGACGAGAGGTCAACTTCGACACTTACTAATGGTCCGATAATATCATTATAGTAAAGAAGTGAATAAGTATGAAACATGGCAAATGTATGAAATAAACATGTATAAAACACATAGTACCATCCCCCTTCTTCATAATTTGCTCAAGTTTTCAGCTAGCAAGTTCCCTCCGTAACCGAAGCATATATGTACAATTATAGTGGTTTCCGTCAAGGAAGTTATCAGGATTCAAATCAGGGAAAATCCCTCAGATACATTGGCTTCTGGCCAGGTGTTACGCACGATTCTATGAGTATAATACATACATAGATATATATATATATATATATATATATATATATATATATATAGGAAATGCCGAGGTGTACGGCCCGATCCAACATAAAAGTAAAATGTGCACTGCCAGAGGGTCGAATGGCGCGAACCATAGATGCATCTATTAACCTGCCGAGGTGATCGGCCCGCTCCCATGAGAGTAGTAAAAGGTAGTACCCCGCTCGCAAATCATACGTTGTAAGGGACTTCCCCGCTCGCGAATTATACATGCGATGGGGTCAATTATAGGTTTCTTAAATTATTTAGATATTTAGCATTTCTTTCTGAAAATACGAAGTTTAGTGGAAACTCTTAAAATCTCAAAGTCTTCAATTTAAATTTGTTTCAACCCAATTATTACGCAACCTTAATCTTGTTTATTCTCAAATCAAACAATAAACATGAATTAACAACAATATCAATCAAGGCATGATGTAGGCCTAAAACTACCCAGACATAGGCATAGCTAGTAGCTACGTACGAACTCTCATCACCTCGTGCGTACGTTCCCCCCCCCCC
>NW_017671964.1:2139-41344 GCF_001879085.1 Nicotiana attenuata | reverse complement strand
TCGTCGCGTATTGTTACCCCCCCCCCCCACCCACACACACACAAAATAGGAGCACAAATTTGATTAAATTACATATGGGGTTAATTCCCCCTTACAAGGTTAGAAAGGAGACTCACCTCGCTCCGATGCTCCATAACCGGCTTCCAAGCCCTTCCGACAACTCAAACTGATGCACAACACTCCAAAACTAGCCAATAATTATGCGAATCCATTAATATACACTAGAATACTCATTATAATCCAATTTATAACAATTTCTAACCCCGATCGAAAAGTTGGTAAAAATCACCCTCGAGCCCACGTGCCTGGATTCCAACAATTTCGAAGATAAAGTTTGCCCATAACCTCACGAGCTCAAATATATAATTTACTCCCAGTTCCATGCCCAAAATCGTGGTCAAAATCCAAGAATACAAATTTTCTAGGTTTTCCTCAAAATCCCAATTTCTACTAATTTCCATGTTAAAACATATGCATAATTGATGTATTTAACTCAAACTAGTATAAACCACTTACCTCATGCTTGGTGGTGAAAATGGCACCTCAAAGTTGCTCCAAAATCGGCTCCCATGGAAGAAAATGGAGTGAAATGAGCCAAACCCCGATTTTTAAAGAAACCTCACTGCTTCCAGCCCCTTCGCACATGCGGTCACTTGACCGCTTCTGCGGTTCCGCAGGTGCGGCCTCACCACCGCTTCTGCGGTCTTCCACAAGCTGCCCCCTTTCTGCTTCTACGCTCCCCCTACCGCAGGTGCGGTCCCGCTTCTATGGCGAGATGACCGCATCTGCGGTCTCTGCACTTCCAGCCCAAAACCGCATCTGCGGCCCTCATGGTCGCTTCTGCGGTGCCGCACCTGCGGCCTAAGCCTCGCAAGTGCGGTTACACCAGAAGGCAGTTGCTTCACTTCTTCTTCAAATTCCAGAAATTTATCCATTAACCATCTAGAATCCACCCGAGGTCCCCGGGACCCCGTCCAATCACACCAACCAGTCCCATAACATAACGCGGACCTGCTCGAGGCCTTAAACCACATCAAACAACGTTAAAATCACAAATCACACTCCATTTCAAACTTGATGAACTTTAGAACTTCGAGCTTCTTTATTGGATGCCGAAACCTATCAAATCACCTCTGATTGACCTCGAATTTTGCACACAAGTCATATTTGACATTATGGACCTATTCCAACTTGCGGAATCTGTATCCGACCCCGATATCAAAAAGTTCACTTCCGGTCAAACTTCTCAAAAACCTTCAAATTTTTAACTTTCGCCAAATGACTCCAAAATGACCTACGGACCTCCAAATCCACTTCTGATCGCGCTCCCAATACCAGAATCACCATATGAAGCTGTTCCCAGACTCAAAATCCAACACGGACATCGATAACACTGAAATGCACTTCAACCCAAACTTATAAAATTCTTCCAAAATGTTTACACAATAGGCGTCAAAATGCTCTCGGGTCATCCAAAACCCGATCCGGACATACACCCAAGTCCAAAATTATCATACGAACCTGCTGGAACCTTCAAATCCTGATTCTGAGGTCGTTTACTAAAAAAATCCAATCTTAGTCAATTCTCCAACTTAAAGCTTTCGAAATGAGAATTTTCTTTCCAAATCAACTCCGAACTTCCCGGAATTCAATTCCGACCATGCGTACAGGTCATAATACCTGAAGTGAAGTTGCTCTTGGCCTCAAACCGCTGAAGGACGCGCTAGAGCTCAAAACGACCGATCGGGTCGTTACATTCTCTCCCACTTAAACGTACGTTCGTCCTCGAACATGCTGAGAACTGCACCGGAGTTGTCCGGAATCACTGTTTATCACCTTGAGCACGTTCCCGTGCTACCACAACTCAGTTGAGCACATTAACTCGATCAGATATGAAGATATTCTCTTTTATTCAAACAAATAAGCTTATAACCCAGTTCCAACACCCGAAGTTCTCTGCCAGGCCTGCTTCAAACCTACGAATACCGTATCAATCACTGCACGATGTACCAGAACATGACTGCATACCTTAGCTAAATTCTCACCATGCACCACATCATTCACGGACCATAATAACCTTCTCTAATCATAATTATCGACATTTCCCGAATCTGATGCTCACAATGCACCTCATGACAAATATAAATCTTGTCCCAACTTTTGCAATACCGCCACGACGGAAGAGATGTGTAGAAATTCATTACCAACTGCTGAGTTGACAAATCATTGAGTCTATACTCCTGACAGGAACCATTACATCATCTTGACCCAAATAATGGCATTTGCTCTTTAATATACTTCATATAATTTGAACACACAGATCCTAGATCCAATAATCTCGTCTCACCCAGTATAAGATGCTCACGCAATAAGCCACCCTAGACATGACCAAAAGTCTCATATTGTGAGGCTCCGTAAAATTTTTGGCTCAAAACCTAGTATCTTGTGGTGTCAACTCCGAATATGTGTTAGGAATGCGTAGAATTCGCCGCAGTTCGGACTCTTGGTATTGATCTAAGTTTGAAAAAAAAAAATCAAAAGAATCAATTTCCCAGAAAAATGCCATTATGCGGTCAAGAATGCGGTCGCAGATCTGGTATGCGGACCGCATTCCTATCTCATAGTGAAGCTGTGGTTTGGTTAAACTTGAGGTCAAGATGCGGTCCAAGATGCAACCGCATAATTGATATGCAGGTCGCATTTCTACCGCAGAGTGGAACAGAAGAGCTGCCAAAATTAATGTTGAAAATGTGGTCTATTATGCGATCGCATAACCAATATGCGGACCGCATAATCGTCGCATAAGTTCCTCAGGGATTTGTGAAGGTCAGTTCTGCGGTGCACAATGCGACCGCATAGCAGGAATGCGGACCGCATTCCCGTCGCGGACCCAAACAGATTCATTAGAGTTTTGGGGGCAATTCTGCGGTCCAATCTGCGGACCGCATTTCTGTTCTGCGATCGCAGAACGCGACCGCAGATCTTGCTCGGGCTTCTATTTTCTAAATTTTATACCCGACCCCCTTTTTAATAAAACACCCCCAGCCCCTCATTTTAACGATCTTCTGCACAAAATAAGAGAGAGGAAGAGAGGGTCTTGAGAGAGAAAGTCATCTTCTCCAAAATTTGATTCTTCAAAACCATCCGGGCCGGGGAATTTCAAGCTTATCTTCATCCCCCTTTTCTTGCAGGTAACATCCCTAACCCTTTTCACTAAATTTCTGTGCACTAGATTGACGTTGCTAGACCATTTGGTGAATTGGAAATAAAAGTTAAAAAGGGAACTCGGCTCCAGGTATGTATGGCTAACTTTGGACTTGTAAAATCGCCTTGTTTGGGTGTTTGAGTGCTTGGTATGTGATTTCTACGTGATTTGTTTGTGAAATTCCTGTGATTGGTATGGTTGAGTGATTATGGTTGTGCCTTCGCCATATTGATGCAATTAATCAGAAATAAACCAAATTTGCGATTGTGAATGTGCTATGTGGTAAGAACTGTGAAACAAGTAATGGAAGGAAATGGGAATTGATGTGCTCGGAATAACCGTGGTAGTAACATATGTGGTTTGTCGTGGGAAATTATCGTCGTGACCTATCAATGCATATGAGTAGTGGAATACATGGAAATGGTATTTGATGGCTATGGAAGTTCATGTAAATCATTGTTGTTGTTTCTTGAGGATTGTTGTTGTTATTCTTTGTGAATTGTTGTTGTTGTTGTGTTGTTTGTGAATTGTGGTTGTTCTGTGGGATCGGGTTGCGCGCCGCAACACGAAGAAATAAGGTGTGGGCTGTGGTGATAAGGGTGGCCGAGGTAATAAGGGTGGCCGAGGTAATAAGGTTGGAAAGCGATTGAAATCGCTATTGAAATGAACTATGAACAAATTGTGAAATTATTGATGTGGAAATGTGGAAGGGGAATCAGGAGAGATTGTAAACTTATTGGTTTGATTGCTCTTTCTTTGTGGATTTGATTGTTGTTTCCATTACAATTACATGCTTGTTTGTGGAGGAGAGATTGTATACCTGTTGGCTTAATTGTTCCCTCCTTGTGGATTTGATTGTCTCTCTTATTACTGCTACTTACTTGCTTATGGTTCGAGTTTACTTGGAGCAAAGTTTGTTCATACATACCAGTACAATTCAAATGTACTGACGTCCCTTTTGCCGGGGGCGCTACATTCGTGTTATGATTGTAGGTGGATCCGTAGCAGGTACTCCAGTCCACCGATCGTAGCTCCCCTTCATCCTCCATCAGCTTTTGGTGAGCCCCTTTCCTCTCGGGGCCCTACGTGGCTCAGGCCGCTTGTTTTCGGAGTTTTATTTTTGATTTGTGTAAGGTATAGCCGGAGCCTTGTTACCGGCAAATACTATATTATCCTATTGTACTTTTAGAGGCTCCGTAGACAGTAGATGTGGGTTAGAAACTTGTGTAAATCCGTGTTTTCATACGTTGGTAACGAGTTGGTGATTTCACTACTATTATGTAAGTATGTATGTGTTCTGTAAATTAAAAAGTGTTCTTAATTAATTATTTGGCAAATCCTTGGAATAATTGAGTAAGGAAAACGTGGGGTAACATGTGGGTTAGGAAAGGCATCCAGGTTCGCTTGGCTGGGGCTACCCAGTCGGGCGCCGGTCATGTCCCTCGAATTTGGGGCGTGACACATATGATGCCAAAATGTGCCAATAGGCCACAAACTTGAACGTGATATATAAGGAAAACGAACTCTGGAGGGGACTACTCAACTCACGCAACTAATATAAGCCTTTCTCAGAAAATGGGAAGCAAAACACACAAAATAGAATATAGGGGACTATACTCAACATCACACAGTTGCAGCGTGCAACCCGATCCAAAACAACATACCCGTGGCGGTGTGCCATCCAATTCACACATAAAATCCATGTAAGGAGATACGTACCGAGCTAGAGTGCTCACTACCACAAAATATCGAATATCGGCCACAAGCACGCTAAGTGCATAATACCATCCCTAGGGAGACAGATAGCGCCACAAGCTAAAAAACTCAAGCACAACTGAGGTGCGATGTATAATCTGAATCACAAGAGCCATCCCGCTCTCATAACTCCATCGCTACGCAGAACCTCAACACATAAGAAATTTATCGAACCGTTTCACAACTTACACGGCCCAATATAACATTACATGAAATAGCCGACGACAAATCCAACGTCCGAATACTCCTTCATAAGGAGCTCTATACTGAAATGAACACATCTGGCCTGATATAGATCCCACCTTCATGTTTAAATCCATCTACTGACCTCAAGCCGATTTTGATCGCACCGCACTAGACAAGTAACCTTCCAAAGGTCCATAAATATCCCTTTTTCCTATAACTCACAAGAACAACCATCATAACCGGAGTAAGTCTCCATAGTCCGCAACCCCATAAAACGAGTGCCCTTCAGGCATAAATTATCAAATTAGCGATATTACCAAAATCTTCATACTTGGTTTAAATCTTCAATCAATCAGGTGACTACATGTCACACTTATACAATCTTCCCGTGGAATACGCTCCCACGACCTTCCGTATTAGGTAATAAATTTGCACACTCCTACCACCGATCACACTAACGCTGTAAAGCAAATCAAGAATCCATAACCAGGATGCAAAGCCTCTTTCACAAAACACCGATCTTAGGTGACGCTGAAGACAATATTTGCTTACTCTAAACATTCCAATCCCTTTCCTGCTCATCCGGGCTTGTGACATCCTCGTCAAACAGCGAACCGCAACCATGATCCTCACTTTCAAATTTCATACCGCTCACTGCATCTAACATGCCAATATGCGATAGCACAAGAATTTCATCATAACTCCTGAACCACTATTATGGTAAACACTCCATCACCTAGAAACTTTTTACTTAACTCATTCCAAGAGAACCATAGCAACACGCGAATAACTTCTCATAACCGTAGAACATTCAAATCCTCAAGCAGTGGTCTAAACCGCCATAACCCTCCCGGGATTCGCCTACACATGACAGGCCATAATACTTGAATACCTCCAAGTATAATCAATTACGGCGGCCGTAGAGCCTCGTACGTACCGCCACCACTATGCCAATTCAACCATGTTTAACCAATCTAACTTCTGCTAATTCATCCTTAACTTGCCTTAGAGATAATAATAGCTCCATTCCTTACATCACCAACCTAAATCCATACTCACCTTGAGTGACTCCATTCCTTGAGACCACATTGTCTCCAAACCCACGAACCGTTTCATACCTCCTTGCACGCACATTCGCATCTTCAACTGATATACCCATTCTGATAATTCCTCTATGAATCCGAAGTCTTTTTCTCTTTTTCCTCCCAATGCTATACCGCAAGTCGAAAACATCATAGAACATTCTGAGCCTCTTATCATAATCTGCTACAAAAGCTCGATTCTTAACCATATTGCGGGCTTAAATCCTTAGGCACCGCATTTTTAACCTTTGAATTTACTAGGACCGTTGTTGAGAGTCACCCACTCTGGCTTGGTCCCGAATATAATCAACTCTGAGGCTCCGCTGGCACATGAACACCCATCTCAATGAAGCACCCGACTGAATCACTTCACAAAGCCTTAACATGAGTCAATATGGCAAACTATAGCACGCCTTTATCAATTCCTTTGCTCAAATTACCACTTATGTTCTTTTCTTTTAGCTGAAATAGCTTACCAATACGCCGATAACCCGAAACCTCACAAGAAGATAACCATGCAACCCAATCGTAGGCGGTAGGACTCTCCCACTTAGCTTGAAGCCACCATTACACAACTCTGGAACCCATCAAGATTCTTTCTTTATCACTTACATGATCTTGCACCACCAACTCGCCAAATCCTCTAGATCTTTCTGTTTGACCTTTCATGGACACTCTGAATCACTAACCACATTCACCTATCCGACCTCTTACCGTATCGCCGGTAGAATCTTTGCCTAAGCTTCATCAACACCACGCGATCGCTAACCTACTTACAGGAGATAACCCACCTATGGAAATTACATCCCTACATCTCCCAATGACGCTGCACTGCACAATTACTATGAAATCCGTAACCGAACCTGAGCCCATGCTCGTTCGCTAGCTATACAAGCTCATTCACTCCTCATGGAAATCAACTAAATGTGCGACAATACCTTCCAATCCAAAGTCATGTTGTATCCTTCTTCATATCAAGCAACTCCTTTCTGTTGTATCAAATCTCCCGCCATATAATAGCCGATATTTCAAATTAAGTCCATGGACCCAGTCACTGTCCACCCTGAATCTCAAATCACTCTAGACTTTTTCTCCGGGTGTGTAGTCATCCTACCACAGGACCCATACGCTACTCTGCCACTCTCCCACTTTGGTCAAACTCATTCCTTTAAGCATCTACTCGACTCCTGCTTCCCATACTTGGCCTTCTAGAAGTTTAATCACCACAAGACACTTCCCACGTGTCCTTCCTCATCCTTCGCTGCCCAGTTGTTGCCTTAAATAAAAATCTATATCTGTAGCAGCTGAACCAATAGATCGCCACTAACTTTTAACCCTTCCGAAGATCATCTTTCTCGAGCCGTCAATATTAGAAATACCGATTCGATCCTGAACCACCGCACACTGCGATCTCTGACATCCGTTCCCTGACACCATTTCACAATACCCCACCCAAAGGCGAATTGAAGAAGATCATAACACCGGTAAATTTAACATATTCAATCGAGGACGACGACACCACGTCGCAGATGAAAATTCCATCGCACTTGAAAATGCCATCAACCCAACCTGAACATACATAGTCCAATTGTCTTTACTCCGCCGGAAATAAAACACCGAATCTCTGAATCGGGTATTGGGTAAACCTCCCTTCAAGTTATTCACTGCCCCAACACATAGGCAAGCATCCTACCATCACATCATTATTGCGTGATAACTATTCATAAGCACAATAGAAACTTGTGCATAGCCTCAAAGCTCTCAAAAGTACAGCTAGTGAGCTAAAACGATAGAATATCCGTCCGCAAGGCGATGACAATAGCCCAACCAACCACGCAGGGAGAAACATCCCGCCCCACATCTGTAGTATCATTACAATTACTCACTTCCCGATTTATAACCAGCGCCTCGCATCGCATAAGATTTAATGGAAAGGAAATGAAGGCATAAGCCTCAAGGGATCAAATCGCACGATGAGGAAATTAAGAAAGGAAGTGCTCCTAACAGTCCTGTAGCCTCTCGATGATAAGTACAGACGTCTCCATACCGATCCACAAGACTCTACTAGACTCGATCATGACTCGTGAGACCTAAGGGAACCTAGTGCTCTAATACAATGTTGTCACGATCCAAAATCCATTAAGGGTCGTGATTGCGCCGGTCACCACTATCAGGCAAGCCAACACCATATAACTAGTAAATTCTCATTTTAATATTTTTCGAAATCATTTCTTCTAAACATTAAACAATGAATAATAAACTTCACTGAATAAATAATGATGTCTTCACAAAATTTATTTACTGAATAATCTCGAAATCATCCCAGAACCCGGTGTCACAAGTGCATGAGATTTTACTAGGAAATCTAATGAAGTACAATAGCTCACCTAAGTCTCTGTATCATCCACGCTGCTACGCTCATTAGGCCATTAGAGGTACATGTGCCTGTGCAACAAAAATGCACAGCAAGTGTAGCATGAGTACGAAAACGACGCGTACCCAGTAAGTACCCCGTCTAACCTCGAAGAAGTAGTGACGAGAGGTCGACTTCGACACTTACTAATGGTCCAATAATATCATTACAATAAAGAAGTGAATAAGTATGAAACAGGGCAAATGTATGAAATAAACATGTATAAAACACATAGTACCATCCCCCTTCTTCATAATTTTGCTCAAGTTTTCAGAAAGAAGTTCCCTCCGTAACCGGAGCATATATGTACAATTATATTGGTTTCCGTCAAAGAAGTTATCAGGATTCAAATCAGGGAATATCCCTCAGATACACTGGCTTCTGGCCAGGTGTAACGCACGATTCCATGAGTATAATACATACATACATACATACATACATACATATATATATATAGGAAATGTCGAGGCGTACGGCCCGATCCAACATAAAAGTAAATGGTGCACTGCCAAAGGGTCGAATGGCGCGAACCATAGAGGCATCTATTAACCTACCGAGGCGATCGGCCCACTCCCATGAGAGTAGTAAAAGGTAGTGATGGGTTTTCAGGATTTTATCTTTTGATGATCTAACAAACTTGTCATGAAGAACCAGATAGAGCACTGGCGCACAGGACATACATTTCATGTAAACTAATCTAAGACTGAAAATCAGCAAAGGGAGAAACACAACAGGGACCTGATGATCTGGCTCTTTAGGGTTCTCTGACATAAGCAAGTCAGTGACTGTACGCAATCAAGATAAAGAGGAACACAATAGGGACCTGCTGCTTCAGGGTTCTCTGACAAAAAATACAAGTCAAGTACACAGCTGGAACGTGACAAAAGAAAGTGACCATCTGGAAACTGTTACAGAAGAGGAACACAACTAGGACCTGGTCTGTTGGTGTGTCCTAACAGGAAGTACAAAGCCCACTATCCAGCTGGAACGCAACTACCCAGAAGTGGATGTGAAGACTGTACAGCAGTCACTTCTCACTGGGAAGAAGTACACCAAGAGTTGACATCACTACCCATTGTGATATCTTTTGTGATAAAACAACCTGGTGCAAAACACATTTCCCTTGTGCATTCAGTGACATTCTCTCAAGCATAACAAAGTTCATCTAGCCTTGAAGTCACTGTGCGTCAAGAACAAGAAGACAACTCCACTAAGGATCAGCTTCTAATCGAGTCTCATGTACGTCCATAGTTGAGTTGTAATCTTGTTAATTGTTCTACATTGTAATTCCTAGTTTGCTTTCTTAGAAGCGCTATCTTAGGAACAAACCAAATTCGTAAACTTTAGAGTTTATGTTGTGACTAGAAATAGTCATAAGTTAAATCCTCTGTAACTAGGAGAGTTGTAGAGTGGCTTGTGGTGGTGCATCACAAGTTAGTTTGAAGTCTTTGCAAAAGGGAGTTTGCAAAGTGGCTTGTAATAGGTAGATTACAAGTTAGTTGAGTTTAAAGCCTACAGGTGTAGGCCGTGGTTTTTTGATCCCCTTGTGTGGAACTTTCCACGTAGAAAATCTCTGGCCTTCTTTACATTCAGTCCTTACAGCATTCTGCGTATTACTCTCATAGAGGACCAGGTTCTCTATAGTTTGGTGGACTCACATAAGTCAACAATTGGTATCGGAGCAGGTTTCTCCTATCAGGCTAACACCTAGGAGGAATCCTCAATGGCTGCTCCACCAAACTTTGAAGAGGGACAATCAACCTATAGACCTCCCAGATTCAATGGTCAATACTACGGCTGGTGGAAGACCAGGATGCATGATTTCATTATGGCAGAAGATTCAGAGCTGTGGGACATTATATGTGATGGTCCACATGTTCCCATGAAGAAGATTGAAGAAACAGGGCATATGGTGCTGAAAGGAAGAAGAGAGTACAACGACATTGACAGAAAAGTTGTAGAAAAGAACTACCGTGCCAAGAAAATCTTGATGTGTGGCATAGGACCTGATGAGTACAAATGAGTCTCAGCTTGCGAAACTGCCAAGGAAATATGGGAGGCGTTGCAAACCGCTCATGAAGGAACCACTCAGGTCAAACAATCCAAGATTGACATGCTCACCACAGAATATGAACTCTTTAGGATGAAGGATGATGAATCTATATAAGATATGCACACTAGATTCACCTCCATCATAAATGAGCTTCACTCACTTGGAGATGTCATTCCCAGAAATAAGCTCGTAAGGAAAATCCTCAGCATCCTACCTGGGTCTTGGGAAAGTAAGGTAAATGCCATCACGGAAGCTAAAGATCTACAGACTCTGACCATGGATGAGTTGATTGGTAATCTGAAAACGTACGAGATAAAGAGAAAGAAGAGAGCCTAAGAAAGAGAAGAACCTGGTGCTTAAAGCTGAAAGGAGTGATTCAAGTGATGAAGATAGTGACATGGCCTATCTTAATAAGAGATTTCAAAAAATGGTTCGAAGAAAAGGTGGTATACCAAAGTGGGGCAGTTCAAGCAAAACAAGGAACAACGATCCCTGCCACGGATGTGGAAAGTCAGGGCATTTCGTCAAAGACTGTCCACTTGCGAAACAGGAGCAGTACAAGCAGAATCTTGACAAGGCAGGAAAAAGGAACCTGGTTCCCGAGAAAAGATTCAATCGAAAAAGTGCTGCAGACAATATCGTTAAGCAGGCCCTTGCTGCTTGGGGAGACTACTCAAGTGAATCCGAAAGGGAATCAGATGCAGAAAACAGTTCCCTGTTGGTAGTAGAAACTAAAGCAACAAAGTACCACTCACTGTTCGCGCTGATGGCTCAGTCAGATAATGACGATGAAGAAGATGAAGATGACGAGGTAAGCTTCCAGGATGTTCAGAGAAATATGAAATGCTATTCTTCCAAGAAGCTAAGGTCTTTATCAAATGTCTTAATTGATGCCTATTATAGCCTTATAAACGATAAGGAGACCCTCACAATAGAGCTAGGAGAGGCAGAGCAATCTAGAGATGATCTAGTGGTCTGTGTAATGGACTTAAATGAGACCATAGCCAATCTTGAACTAGAGAAGGAGGACCTGAATGAAAAAATAACTAGCGTGGAGAATGAGAGAGACGATCTGATGGTAGTAGTTGTCGATCTGAAAGAAACAATAGAAGGTCTTAGCAGTAAGAAACACGCTTTGGAAGAAGAAATCGCGTCTATTGAAGAGGAAAGGGATGACCTTCTAGTGATATGCGCTGATCTAGAGGAAACCAATGAGGGACCTAATAGAGAACATAGGAGTGTAAATCTTGGGAAAGGGAAGGGAGTAGCCAGTGAGTCGCACATCTTGCTGGAAAAGGAGTTAAATGTCGTAAAAACTAGTCTTTGCAGAGAACTCGAGAGGAATCAGCAACTCCAAGCTGAGTTGGAGAAAGTAAAAAATGATCTTGAAAAATCCTTGAAGTGGACCTGGTCCTCAGATGCTGTTACTGCCATGTATCTCAACAATAGTGGGAACAAGCAGGGCATCGGGTTTCAAAGGGAGAAAACTCCCTACAACCCACACAGCAAGTATGTCATTGTACCTGATAACTGGCTATGTACCCACTGCGGAAACAATGGGCATTTTAAAGAAAATTGACAGGCCAGGGTTCAGTCTGTTCAGAAGAACAAAGTGTTCACTGATAGAGTGACTACTAGCAAAGGACCTGGTACCACTCGCAAAAAGTGGATGCTGCCTGCGTGGACTAGGAAATCTCTCATTCATCCTTTTTATAATAACAAGGGACCCAAACTAGTTTGGGTTCCTAAATCTAACCCTTGATGTGCATGTGTAGGGAACAGTGTGAAGAAGCAGACTGTGATGGACTATGGACAGTGGATGCCTAAAGCACGCAGCTAAAAAACATCATGAAATGATTCTCACTGAAAGCCCTGCAGGAAGGGAATGTACCCTTGAGGAAAAAGTAAAGGGTACATTCTCTCTGTAAATGAAAAGGCAGAAAGGTTCCCTTGGGACTCAAATAGGAAAAGATGTAACTGGAAAATGAAGCATAGATAATGCTTGTCGCCTATGGAATCACCAAAAAAGGCTCTGGGAAAAAGGAATGAACACTGCTCTCTACTGGAGAACAGGTGTCGAACCAGGTCCTTCCTAAATCAAAACTCGCCAGGAACCACCAATTGGAAGAAAATGTCCTGCCTCTGACAACAGGAAGGATCAACTTGGGAAGCACAATGCAAACAGACGAATGAAGGAATCCCTCTGGGGAACAACCCACAAAACAAGGTCAAAAGGTCTCCAACAAAGGAAGCACTAAATGGCAGGAGATGCACATGGGGAAATATTTAAGACTTCAAATCAGGAGGATGTTAAAGTGAGCAAGATGAAGGAGACCGGTAAAAGACAACGCAACAGCATTCTCTGCGTCGCACAAAGAACCTGATACATTACTGGCTACCAATGAAGCTGAAGGAAGAAGTAAAGATGTAGCTCATGGCACTACGCAAACAGCAGAACACATAGCATGGGAAATCAAGTGAACCTCCATATTTCTCTTCTCAACAAACTTCTGTCTCAAATTGGAAAACCAAAGTGCACCTGTGATGATTCATGCCTCATCTTCTGGGAGACAAGGAAGCAAAACGAAATGACCTCATCAACAATTGGAGAAAAATTTGAAGGGTGAGATCATCCTCTGAGGATCAGTATGAAGGAAGGATTGATCGATGGAAAGCACACCAAATTCCAGATATTGACAATAAAGCCTCAAGAAGTGAACATTCCGGAGAAATCAAGGAGAAGATGGAGTCACAGGAATCTAATGAAGAACTTGATCTTCAATCTGCTGGTTGTGTAAGAGACCATCAGGTAAAGGTAGCTAAAGTGTTTTTTGACCAAGCCTAACTCACATCAATACCGTTGTAGGTAAACACGCTTGACGATCATAGAAGTTAAAGGTATGGCTATAAACAGCGAAAGGGGAGTTGCTAAAACCTTGTTCAAAAGACTGCTCTGACATCAGGTTCTTGTAATTCAAGTTAGTAGTAATGTGCTTATTATGCATGCCCTCTTAAAATAAAAACAAAAATAACAAAATTAATTCAAGTGCCACATCATCCTACTTTTCAGCGTCTGTGTGTCAAGTCTTGTCTTTCAAATCCTTCATCCTCTCTGCACGGTAACACTTTCCCACAAACCTACCGCCGTTTTTAAAACTATTCAGAACCTGTTTCGCTCACCACTCATCATTAGCCCTTATTTTAATAAAACCCTCTTTTTCTCTCAAGGCAAGTCATGAACCTACATCTATTCTGTACAACTGGGATCTTCTCTTCGTCTCTTTCTATACTCGTCTATCAAGTATTCATCTAATGACGATCGAAAAATCATCTTATTCTCCCACCATTGATATCGCTCCCACTTCCTCATTATTTTTGAAATCATCCCCAGAGCGCCATTATTTCACACCCTCTATCACCTTACTAACTCCCGGTTCCTCCTCCACTCCTACAGTTTTTCCATTCCTGATAAACCCTGTTTACCATTATTTTGGGAATCCTATGTCTAGTCAATCCTGCGATCTCATCAAAAATCACACAGGTGGTTGTACTCTTCAAGTATTAGAAGCCCCTTAAGGATGATCCTGACCAGTATTTGAACACCTCCATGTTGGACTCGGTGACTTTTAAGGTGTCACCAGAAAAGGAAGCAGCTCATAACATAATGGCTATAGCTGCTGAGAGTGTGATGAATGAAGGAGCATATCTCTCATCTGAGTACCAGGGGGAAGAAATTCCATTCCTAGGAGATGTAAGAACTACAGCACTCCTCGAGTCATTAGCTCATGAGATATTCTCAGAAAAACCCTCTGATGAACCTGATTCTCTTCCATGCAAACCCACTCCTGCACCTTCCGTTCACTCCAAGCTCTTAGAGTATTCCTCCAAATCACTCTCTATCAGGTCACTACAGCAAGAGAGTTCTGAGTCCTCGTTTCAGACAAATAAGAGGAGTGTCAAGACCAGGAAAAAGAGGAAAATGAATCCAAAGGAGCACATATGGGGTTAATTCCCTCTCACAAGGTTAGAAAGGAGACTCACCTCGCTTCGAAGCTCCATAACCGGCTTCCAAGCCCTTCCGACGACTCAAACTGATGCACAACACTCCAAAACTAGCCAATAATTATGCAAATCCATTAATATACACTAGAATACTCATTATAATTCAATTTATAACAATTTCTAACCCCGATCGAAAAGTCAGTAAAAATCACCCTCGGGCCCACGTGCTCGGATTCCGAAATTTATCGAAGATAAAGTTTACCCATAACCTAACGAACTCAAATATATAATTTACTCTCAATTTTATGTCCAAAATCGTGGTCAAAATCAAAGAATACATATTTTCTAGGTTTTCCTCAAAATCCCAATTTCTACTAATTTCCATGTTAAAACATATTTACATAATTGATATATTTAACTCAAACTGGTATAAACCACTTACCTTATGCTTGGTGGTGAAAATGGAACCTCAAAGTTGCTCCAAAATCGTCTCCCGTGGAAGAAAATGGTGTGAAATGAGCCAAACCCCGATTTGTAAAGAAACCTCACTGCCTCCAGCCCTTTCGCACCTCCGGTCACTTGACCGCTTCTGCGGTTCCGCAGGTGCGGCCTCACTACCGCTTCTACGGTCTTCCACAAGCTTCCCCCTTTCCGCTTCTGTGATCCCCCTACCGCAGGTGCGGTCTCGCTTCTGCAGCGAGATGACCACATCTCGGTCTCTTCACTTCCAGCCCAAAACCGTATTTGCGGCCCTCATGGTCGCTTCTGCGGCGCCGCACCTGCGGCCCAAGCCTCGCAAGTGCGGTTACACCAGAAGGCAGTTGCTTCACTTCTTATTCAAATTCCAAAATTGATCTGTTAACCATCCGGAATCCACCCGAGGCCCTCGGGACCCCGTCCAATCACACCAACCTGTCCCATAACATAACATGGACCTGCTCGAGGCCTCAAATAACATCAAACAACGCTAAAATCACAAATCACACTCCATTTCAAACTTAATGATCCTTAGAACTTCGAACATCTTCATTCGATGCCGAAACCAATCAAATCACCTCTGATTGACCTCAAATTTTGCACACAAGTCATATTCGACATTACGGACCTACTCCAACTTTTGGAATCGGTATCCGACCCCGATATCAAAAAGTCCACTTCCGGTCAAACATCTCAAAAACCTTCAAATTTCTAACTTTCGCCTCGTGACTCCAAAATGACCTACAGACCTCCAAATCCACTTTCGATCGCGCTCCTAATACCAGAATTACCATATGAAGCTGTTCCCAGACTCAGAATCCCAAACGGACATCGATAACACTGAAATGCACTTCAACCCAAACTTATAAAATTCTTCCAAAATGCCAACTTACACAATAGGCGCCGAAACGCTCTCGGGCCATCCAAAACCCGATCTGGACATACGCCCAAGTCCAAAATCATCATACGAACTTGTTAGAACCTTCAAATCCTTATTTCGAGGTCATTTACTCAAAAATCCAATCTTATTCAATTCTTCCAACTTAAAGCTTTCGAAATGTGAATTTTCTATCCAAATCAACTCCGAACTTCCCGGAATTCAATTCCGATCATGCGTACAAGTCATAATACCTTAAGGGAAGCTTCCTTATTGTAATTTTTGTATTTTTAGACATATCGCATAGACTTTATATATACATCATGTTCTGTTGTTCCTATACTTATATTTGTACAATTTATTAGACCAGTAGGTGTCACAACCCCAGTTCACCCTCCATGAACATGTCGTGATGGCACCTAGTTTCTTACAACTAGGTAAGCCTAACAATGCAAAAAAAATAATATAACTTGCGAAAAACATTGAACTAAACCAAGCAAAATTTGAAGAAAACTGTATATAGGTGCCACTTGGCACATACAACTCAACAATAAATCGCGGAAGTCCAAAACCCGGAAACTCACGGGAACCACAGGCTAATAGGAATGTATACGATGCTCTAACTCCGGAATATCTAAAAAACTGAAAGAAAAGGATAAGCTAACTACTAAAGCTGGGACAGAATAGAGACTCCTGGTCTGCGGACGCGGCAGATATACCTCGAAGTCTCCGCTAGATCTCTCCGGACCTTAATGATAGTGCGCCTGAGTGGAGGTACCTGGATCTGCACATGAAAAATAAGCGCAGGAAGGGCATGAGTACACCACAGCGGTACTCAGTAAGTGCCAAGCCTAACCTCGGTTGGGTAGTGACGAGGAAGGTCAGGGCCCTACTGAGGTCAAATATAATAATAAATTAATAGCATGAAAAATTGACAGTAATAATGAGTACAGCAGTGAGATAAGACAGGTCAACAAAGCAATAACAACTACACCAAGACAGAGTAAACACGGAATATGTACAGTTCAATACCAGTGATAACAATGAGGACCTCCCAGGATACCGCCATGTAGTCCTTTTCTCAATTGTCCAGTGGAGCTCCCAGGATACCGTCCCGTAGTCCATCTCATGTGCAAATCCGAAGGATCTCCCGGGATACCGACCCGTAGTCCAACCATAAATGTGCAGGGGGATCTTTCGGGAATCTAACCCGCAGTCCCAAAGTAAAAGTGCAGGGGGATCAACCGGGAATCGAACCCGTAGTCCCAAATATAAACAAACAAAGGGGGGAGCTACCGGAATCCCACATCCGTAGTCCCAATGTAAATGCGCAATCAACCCAGAAGATACACAGAAATGAAGTACAAAAGACAAGCAACAGGTAGTTCTGGCCTAGCATGCTTCACGTAGTACAGTCAAGGCAACTTAAGCAATTAGGCAAGTTAAATCAACTATACATGCTTCTCTAATCTAGCACAGGTTATAATTGCAAGTAGAATAAAGCAAATATGAAAGAAACTAAATCTCAATATCTTAAGTAAAAACCGAATTTTCAACAATTGGCTCAAGTACACGCTCGTCACCTCGCGTACAAGGCACTCAAAAATACCAAATAACAAATCCTAAGGGGAAAGGTCCCCCACACAAGGTTAGACAAGCCACTTACCTCGAACCGGTACAAAATCAACCAGAAATCACGCCTTTGCCACGAGTATCCGGCTCCAAATGGCCCAAATCTATTCAATTCAATTACATATCGTAAATAACATCGCAACAACTGGTTTCACTATTTAATTCAAAGTTACAGCGTGAAATTAGGTAAAATGACCAAAATGCCCTTCAGGCCAACGTCTCGGAATCGAATAATTTTTACATTTTCAGAACCCTCGTACTCTCACGAGTCTAACCATACAAAAATCTCCCAAATCGGAGGTCAAACACCCACTCAAAACTCAATAGTCTAGCCTATGAAGTTTCACCCAATTTTTCCAATTTTTGATCCTCAATTCGAATT
This sequence comes from Nicotiana attenuata, assembly GCF_001879085.1. NCBI lineage: Eukaryota > Viridiplantae > Streptophyta > Magnoliopsida > Solanales > Solanaceae > Nicotiana > Nicotiana attenuata. The sequence goes on along the minus strand of NW_017671964.1, from coordinate 23,280 downwards.
TTAATGATGGATTTAACTACATAATGATGAAATATAACTAGAAGGGATTAAAGAAACGTTACCCAATAATCTCCTCTTCAAAACCCTCTCAAAATCGCCCTTCCCCGAGCTCAATTTGATTTTTCTAATTTCTGAAAACTAACCCTCGAAATCTCTATATCTGAACAGGGATTTTCGCTTCTGCGGACCAGTAACCGCTTATGCGGTTCCGCTTCTGCAGAAGGTAAGCCGCTTCTGCGGCTCTGATAAAAATCCAAGGTTCCGCATATGCGGTTCCTTTCTCGCAGATGCGAGTCCGCTTCTGCGTGATTTCCTCCGCATCTGCGGAGCCTGAAAACTCTGCCCAAACCCACTTCTGCGATGCTAAGGCCGCTTCTGCGGCTCCTTTTCTGCGGTTCCCAAGCCGTAGAAGCGAAAATACCAGAAGGGAAAAACTTCAGCTGCTGCAACACTTCTCAAATTTTTCCGTTAACCACCCGAAATCATCCCGAGGTCCCCGGGACCTCAACCAAAAGCACCAATAACACCTAATACCTCATTCAAACTTGTACCAATTCTTAAACCACCTAAAACAATACCGGAAACTCGAATTGAACAAGGATTTGAGCCTAAGAACTTCAAATTTTATCAAAATACGTCTTCGATCAAAAACCTAACCAAAACATGTCCGAATGACCTAAAATTTTGCACATACGTCCCAAATGACATGACGGAGCTACTGCAACTTCCGGAATTCCAATACGACCCTCGGATCAAAAACTCACTATCGGACCGGAAACTTCAAAAATTCAAACTTCGGCATTTCAAACCTAAATGAGCTACGTACTTCCAAAATACATTCCGAACACGCTCCCAACCCCGAAATCACCTAACGGAGCTAATGGAACCATCGGATTTCCATTCCGAGGTCGTCTTCACACTGTTCCGACTACGGACCACTTTTCAACACTTAAGCCCTCATTTAGGGACTGTGTTCCAAAACTCTCCGAAACCCAACACCGAACGTCCCAGCAAACCAAAATAGCAGAAATGAACTTAGGGGAAGCAGTTAATAGGGGATCGGGGCATTAATTCTTAAGACGATCAGCCGGGTCGTCACATCCTCCTACACTTAAGCATTCGTTTGTCCTCGAACGAGCATAGAGAACATACCTGAAGTAGTGAAAAGATGAGGGTAACTGCTGCGCATATCCTGCTCGGTCTCCCAGGTCGCCTCCTCGGCCGGCTGACCCCGCCACTGAACCTTGACTGAAGCTATGTTCTTTGACCTCAACTTTCTGATCTGTCTGTCCAATATAGCCACTGGCTCCTCAACATAGGATAGATCCTTGTCCAACTGGACTGAACTGAAATCCAACACGTGCGACGGGTCACAGTGATACCTCCGGAGCATCGAAACATGAAATACCGGATGGACTCCGGCAAAACTGGGAGGTAAGGCATGCTCATAAGCAACCTCCCCAACTCGCCTCAAGATCTCGAAAGGGCCAATAAACCTCGGACTCAGCTTTCCTTTCTTCCCAAACCTCATGAAGCCTTTCATAGGCGAAACCCGAAGCAGAACCCGCTCACCAACCATATATGAAACATCACGAACCTTCCTGTCCGCGTAACTCTTCTATCTGGACTGGGCTGTACGGAGTCTATCCTGAATCATCTTAACTTTCTCCAATGCATCCTGAACTAACTCTGTGCCCAATAGCCTGGCCTCACCCGGCTCAAACCAACCTACCGGAGATCTACACCTTCTACCATATAAAGCCTCATACGGCGCCATCTGAATGCTGGACTGATAACTGTTGTTGTAAGCAAACTCCGCCAATGGTAAGAAATGATCCCAAGACCCTCCAAACTCAATCACACACGCACGGAGCATATCCTCAAGAATCTGAATAGTGCGCTCGGACTATCCGTCCGTCTGGGGGTGAAATGATGTGCTCAGCTCCACCCGAGTACCTAACTCCTGCTGCATGGCTCTCCAGAACTGCGATGTAAACTGAGTACCTCTATCCGAAATAATAGAAACTGGAATACCATGCAGACGGATGATCTCCTGGATATAAATCTCCGCCAACCGCTCCGATGAATAAGTGGTACACACAGGAATAAAATGAGCGGACTTGGTCAGCCGATCCATAATAACCCAAATGGAATCAAACTTCTTCAAGGTCCGTGGGAGTCCAGATACAAAGTCCATGGTGGTGCGCTCCCATTTCCACTCCAGAATCTCTATCTGGTGAAGCAACCCACCCGGGCGCTTGTGCTCATACTTCACCTGCTGGCAGTTGAGGCATCTAGACACATAACCAACTATATCTTTCTTCATCCGCCTCCACCAATAGTGCTGCCTCAAATCCTGATACATCTTCGCGGTACCCGGATGGATGGAATACCGCGAACTATGGGCCTCTGCTAGAATCATCTCTCGAAGCCCATCAACATTGGGCACACAAATCCGGCCCTGCATCCTCAATACCCCGTCATCTCCAATGGTCACATCCCTGGCATCTCCATGCTGAACCTTATCCTTAAGGACAAGTAAATGAGGGTCTTCATACTACTGCTCCCTGATACGATCAAATAAGGAAGACCGGGAAACCACACAAGCTAGAACCCGACTGGGCTCCAAAAGATCCAATCTCACAAACTGGCTGGCTAAGGCCTGAACATCCATCGCCATAGGCCTCTCCGAAGCTAGTAAATATGCCAAACTCCCCAAACTCTCCGCCCGGCAACTCAAGGCATCCGCCACTACATTGGCCTTGCCTGGGTGATACAAGATAGTGATATCATAATCCTTCAGCAACTCTAACCACCTCCTCTGACGCATATTTAGATCCTTTTGCTTGAGCAAGTGCTGCAAGCACCGATGGTCAGTATAGATCTCACAAGGCACACCGTACAAGTAATGACGCCAGATCTTCAAGGCATGAACAATGGCAGCTAACTCAAGGTCGTGGAAAGGGTAATTCTTTTCATGTATCTTCAACTGTCTGGACGCGTAGGCAATCACCCTACCGTCCTGCATCAACACCGCTCCTAGGCCAACTCTCGAGGCGTCATAATAGACAGTATAAGACCCCGAACCGGTAGGCAACATCAAGATTGGGGATGTATTCAAAGCTATCTTGAGCTTCTGAAAGCTCGCCTCACACTCCTCTGTCCACTGAAATGGGGCACCCTTCTAGGTCAATCTAGTCATAGGGGCCGCAATCGATGAAAATCCCTCCACGAAGTGACGGTAGTAGCCCGCCAAACCAAGGAAACTGCGAATCTCTGTAGCTGAGGACGGCCTGGGCCAACTCTGTACGGCCTCTATCTTCCTCGGATCCACCCGAATGCCCTCACTCGAAATCACGTGGCCTAAGAATGCCACAGAACCCAGCCAAAGCTCACATTTTGAGAACTTTGCATATAACTTCTTCTCCCTCAAGGTATGAAGCACGGTCCTCAGGTGCTGCTCATGATCTTCCCGACTCCGGGAATACACCGGAATGTCATCAATAAAAACAATAACGAATGAGTCAAGATATGGCCTGAACACACTGTGCATCAAGTGCATGAAAGCTGATGGGGCATTGGTCAGCCCAAATGACATAACAAGGAACTCGTAATGACCATACCGAGTCCTGAAGGCAGTCTTCGGGATGTCTGGCTCCCGAATCTTCCACTGATGGTACCCTGAGCACAAGTCAATCTTAGAAAACACTTGTGCGCCCTAAAGCTGGTCAAACAGATCATCAATACGAGGCAAAGGATAACGGTTCTTCACTGTAACCTTGTTCAACTGACGATAATCAATACACATACGCATAGAACCATCCTCCTTCTTCACAAACAAGATAGGAGCGCCCCATGGTGAAACACTGGGTCGAATAAAAGCCTTACCAAGCAATTCCTGCAACTGATCCTTCAACTCCTTCAACTCAGGAGGAGCCATACGATACGGGGGAATGGAAATGGGCTGAGTGCCCGGCAACAGATCAATGCCAAAATCAATGTCTCTATCGGGCGGCATGCCCGGAAGATCAGCTGGAAACACATCGGGATAATCCCGTACCACAGGAACTAAATTAACAGAAGGGGTATCAACACTGACATCTCTCACATAAGCTAAATACGCGGCACACCCCTTCTCAACCATACGCTGAGCTTTAAGGAAAAAGATAACTCTACTGGGAGATTGATCTAAAGTACCACTCCACTCAATACGCGGAATACCTGGCATAGCCAGCGTCACGGTCTTGGCGTGACAATCAAGAATAGCAAAATGGGGCGACAACCAGTCCATGCCCAAAATAATGTCAAAATCCACCATACCGAGTAACAATAAATCCGGTCTGGTCTCAAAACCACGAATAGTAACCAAACATGACCGATAAACGCGGTCCACAACAAGAGAATCCCCCACAGGAGTAGAAACATAAACGGGGGCACTCAAAGAATCCCGAGGCACACCTAAATGCGGAGCAAAGTAAGAAGACACATAAGAATAAGTAGAGCCCGGATCGAATAGAACCGATGCCTCTCTATGGTAAACTAGTATAATACCTGTAATGACAGAGTCGGAGGCAACAGCCTCGGTACAAGCAGGAATAGCATAATATCTGGCCCGGCCCCTCTCTCGAGGGCGGCCTCTATCTCCCTGACCTCTGCCCCTAGCCGGCTGGGCAGGTGAGGTAGCAGCTGGAGCTGTGACCATGCCTGAGAACTCTGAGGAGCACGCTGTGGCTGAGCAGTCTGTGAAGATGCACCCCTACCAAGTCTGGGGCAGTCCCTAACCATGTGGCGTGTATCACCACGCTCGAAACAAGCTCTGGGAGGACGCGGTGGTTGTGACTGGCTAGGGTCAGGTCTGCTGGACTGACCTCTGGAAGCACCCCGCGCAGGAAGCGCGCTAGAAACTGGAGGTGCATAGTAAGGCTCCTGAGGTGCAGGTGGAGCTGGAGCGCTGCCGGCTGCTGGAAGAGCTGAATGTACAGGGCGACCCACATAACCTCTGCCATAACGACTTGCTGCTGGGGTACGGGCACCAGAGTAGTGACCCGACTCTCGAGACCTCTTGGCCTCCCTCTCCCCTCGCTCCCTGGCGAGCATACCCTCAATCCTCCTAGCAATGCTCAGTACTGCTGATAAGGAATGTCCATCTCCAACTCTCGAGCCATGCTAGACCTGATGGGTAGGATAAGGCCCTCAATGAACCTGTGAACTCTCTCCCAAACTGTAGCAACCAAGGCCGGTGCATGCCTGGCCAACCTGGTGTAGCGGATAGCATACTCCGAAACGGTCATAGCACCCTGGCGCAAATGCTCAAACTCTGCGTGCCATGCATCCCTGAGACTCTAGGGGACAAACTCTCTCATGAACATATCCGAGAACTGGGTCCAAGTCAGTGAAGCAGCCTCGACTGGACTGTCTATCTCATAAGTGCGCCACCAATCATAGGCGGCTCCCCGAAGCTAAAAAGCAGTGAAAGAAACCCCGCTGGACTCCACTATGCCCATAGTGCGAAGAATACGATGACACTCCTCTGGAAATCCCAAGGCATCGTCTGATGCTAATCCACTGAACACTGGGGGATCATACTTCTTGAACCTCTCAAGTCTCCGCTGCTCGTCCTCTGAAGCAGCTGACCAATCCTCGGGCTAAACTGGCACTGCAGGCGGTGCGAGAATAATCTCGGGAGCCTACTCAACCTGCACTCGCTGCTCAGGATTGTGGACGGCGAGAGTCTGTGCTCCTCTCCCGGCCTGGGATGTGGCTGCAGCAAGGGGAAGCAACCCTGCCTGAGCCAAGGTGGTGTACATGCTCATGAACTGAGCCAAAGTCTCCTGGAGAGCTGGAGTAGTGGTGGCAGTAGTAGGTGTGCCAGGTGCCTGGGCTCCGGCTGGATCTGTTGGTGGTACCTCGGCGGCAGCTCGCGCAGGTGCTCTGGCTGCACCACGTGCACGTCCTCGACCTCTTCCCCGGCCCCGGCCCCGGCCCCGGCCTCTGATGGCTGCAGTAGGGGCGCGGGTGCCTGATCATCTCGATTAGCACGTGTCCTCACAATCTGTGAGAGAATAGAAGTCAGAAGTTTAGAATTGATGTCCAAAAATATCGCACGACAAGGAATTCAAATGAAATGAAGATTTTTCCTAAACAGTTACATAGCCTCTCGTAGATAAGTACAGACGTCTCCGTACCGATCAGCGAGACTCTAACAAACCGGCCTGTGTTCCGTGACTCCTATGAACCTAGAGCTCTGATATCAACTTGTCACGACCCCAGTTCACCCTCCATGAACATGTCGTGATGGCACCTACTTTCCTACAACTAGGTAAGCCTAACAATGCAAAAAAAAATAATATAACTTGCGGAAAACATTGAACTAAACCAAGCAAAATTTGAAGAAAATTGTATATAGGTGCCACTTGGCACATACAACTCAACAATAAATCGCGGAAGTCTAAAATCTCATCCCAAAACCCGGAAACTCACGGGAACCACAGGCTAATAGGAATGTATACGATGCTCTAACTCCAGAATATCTAAACAACTGAAAGAAAAAGATAAGCTAACTACTAAAGCTAGGACAGAATAGAGACTCCTGGTCTGAGGACGCGGCAGATATACCTCAAAGTCTCCGCTAGATCTCTCCGGACCTCAAGGATAGTGCGCCTGAGTGGAGGTACCTGGATCTGCACATGAAAAACATGCGCAGGAAGGGAATGAGTACACCACAACGGTACTCAGTAAGTGCCAAGCCTAACCTCAGTTGGGTAGTGACCAGGAAGGTCAGGGCCCTACTGAGGTAAAATATAATAATAAATTAACAGCATGAAAAACTGATAGTAATAATGAGTACAGCAGTGAGATAAGACAGGTCAACAAAGCAATAACAACTACACCAAGACAGAGTAAACACGGAATATGTACAGTTCAATACCAGTGATAACAATGAGGACCTCCCAGGATACTGCCCTGTAGTCCTTTTCTCAATTGTCCAGTGGAGCTCCCAGGATACCGTCCCGTAGTCCATCTCATGTGCAAATCCGAAGGATCTCCCGGGATATCGTCCCGTAGTCCAACCATAAATGTGCAGTGGGATCTATCGGGAATCTAACCCGCAGTCCCAAAGTAAAAGTGCAAAGGGATCTACCGGGAATCGAACCTGTAGTCCCAAATATAAACAAACAAAGGGGGGAGCTACCGGAATCCCACATCCGTAGTCCCAATGTAAATGCGCAATCACAACCAGAAGATACACAGAAATGAAGTACAAAAGACAAGCAACAGGTAGTTCTGGCCTAGCATGCTTCACGTAGTACAGTCAAGGCAACTTAAGCAATTAGGCAAGTTAAATCAACTAAACATGCTTCTCTAATCTAGCACAGGTTATAATTGCAAGTAGAATAAAGCAAATATGAAAGAAACTCAATCTCAATATCTTAAGTAAAAATCGGATTTTCAACAATTGGCTCAAGTACACGCTCGTCACCTCGCGTACAAGGCACCAAAAAATACCAAATAACAAATCCTAAGGGGAAAGGTCCCCCACACAAGGTTAGACAAGCCACTTACCTCGAACCGGCACAAAATCAACCAGAAACCACGCCTTTGCCACGAGTATCCGACTCCAAATGGCCCAAATCTATTCAATTCAATTACATATCGTAAATAACATCGCAACAACTGGTTTCACTGTTTAATTCAAAGCTACGGCGTGAAATTAGGTAAAATGACCAAAATGCCCTTCAGGCCAACGTCTCGGAATCGAATAATTTTTACATTTTCAGAACCCTCGTACTCTCACGAGTCTAACCATACAAAAATCTCCCAAATCGGAGGTCAAACACCCACTCAAAACTCAATAGTCTAGCCTATGAAGTTTCACCCAATTTTTCCAATTTTTGATCCTCAATTCGAATTTTAATGATGGATTTAACTACATAATGATGAAATATAACTAGAAGGGATTAAAGAAACGTTACCCAATAATCTCCTCTTCAAAACCCTCTCAAAATCGCCCTTCCCCGAGCTCAATTTGATTTTTCTAATTTCTGAAAACTAACCCTCGAAATCTCTATATTTGAACAGGGATTTCCGCTTCTGCGGACCAGTAACCGCTTATGCGGTTCTGCTTCTGCGGCTTTGATAAAAATCCAAGGTTCCGCATCTGCGGTTGCTTTCTCGCAGATGCGAGTCCGCTTCTGCAGGATTTCCTCCGCTTCTGCGATGCTAAGGCCGCTTCTGCGGCTCCGCTTCTGCGGTTCCCAAGCCGCAGAAGCAAAAATACCAGAAGGGAAAAACTTCAGCTGCTGCAACACTTCTCAAATTTTCCCGTTAACCACCCGAAATCATCCCGAGGCCCCCGGGACCTCAACCAAAAGCACTAATAACACCTAATACCTCATTCAAACTTGTACCAATCCTTAAACCACCTAAAACAACGCCGGAAACTCAAATTAAACAAGGATTTGAGCCTAAGAACTTCAAATTTTATCAAAATACGCTTTCGATCAAAAACCTAACCAAAACACGTCCGCATGACCTGAAATTTTGCACACACGTCCCAAATGACATGACGGAGCTACTGCAACTTCCGGAATTCCAATCCGACCCTCGGATCAAAAACTCACTATCGGATCGGAAACTTCAAAAATTCAAACTTCGGCAGTTCAAACCTAAATGAGCTACAGACTTCCAAAATACATTCTGAACACGCTCCCAACCCCGAAATCACCTAACGGAGCTAACGGAACCATCGAATTTCCATTCTAAGGTCATCTTCACACTGTTCCGACTACGAACCACTTTTCAACACTTAAGCTCTCATTTAGGGACTAAGTGTCCCAAAACTCTCCGAAACCCAACACTGAATGTCCCGGCAAACCAAAATAGCAGAAATAAACTTAGGGGAAGCAGTTAATGGGGGATCGGGGCGTTAATTCTTAAGACAACCGGCCGGGTCGTCACAGTAGGTATCTTGACTGTTCCTTGTCACTACTCCACCGAGGTTAGTCTTGATACTTACTGGGCACCGCTGTGGTGTGCTCATGCTACTCTTCTGCACATTTTTGTGCAGATCCAGGTATTTCTTGCTCGTTAGTAGCTGTGTGGATTGTTGCGTGGAGACTCAAGGTAAACATGTTGCTACATTTGCAGGCTTCGGAGTCACCTTCCTATTTTGTATACACATTGTTCTTACTTATTTCCAACAGTTATATTTAGCAGTTGTAGCAAACTCTGTAGAGCTTATGGCTTGTACTACCTTTTTTGGGGTTGTAAAGTTTTAAGAGATTTCTATTTCAAATTTGTTAGATGTTATTTAAATGTTGTTGTTGTTTCATTTAATGTTAGGCTTACCTAGTCCCTAAGACTAAGTGCCATCACGAAACCCAACAGAGGTGAAATTTGGGTCGTGACAGAATATTTCTTTCTATTTTCTTATTAATGGGCAAGAATATTTTCGTTATCGGTATTGTCTCCAATATGGAGTCACTTTTCTTATGTTAGGAGAGTGACAGATCTTAATATTTCTTATAATAATAGATATTATTCTATAATTTCACATGCTTGAGCTAAATTCTATTTTATCTGCTTTATTGATAGATGTTCATATTTATATAGTGATATCTATCTATATTATGTTATAATTAATTTTACATTTATTTGTAATCGAGAGAGGCAAATATTATAGTAATCTATTATAACAAGTAGGGTAACTGAAAGGGACTTACTAAAAAGAGCATTTTCAGTTCGAGCCTTTATTTCTAGTTCTTTAACATTACTATTTTGATGATTAATTTGTATAACCGAAAGGAGTGCAACTAATTGTTCAACTTAAGTAATAATATATAGGTGTAATCGTGAGAGGCATTTATACATTCATGAGAAATAGAAATTAAAGAATAAATATATCTACTATATAATAAGAATATTAAGTGAAGTCAGGATCCCAACATCTTTTTATATCTGTGAAATAAAAAAATATTTCTCCATTGCTTTATTTACACATTTTTGGTTAGTTAACTCGCAACTCAACTCTTTCTGATTTTCTTAAATAGTAACTAAAACAAGAAACATTTGTAGAATAGATTAACCAATCTCTGTGGGTTCGACATCTTTCTATACTATTATTTGACAGAATACGAGTTAGAATTATATATAAGCTAGACACTCGTCAGATTATACGGAATCATAATCTTTTTCATAATCCCCACAAGGAGTTGTCTGTAATTGATGTCATGTATCATCTTATAGAATTTTTCTTTCATTCACCAGCTCGTTCTCCTAGAGCCAACACGTGCACTCTTTACAATAAATGGTACCCACCGCCTAATAACTTTGTCAAGCTTAACATTGACGGCGCCTTCAATCAAGCAACTACAGAGCTAGAGCTGCAGGAATTTTTCGTAACTCAACCAATCAATAGATCCCGGGATTCACAAGCAGTTTAACTTGCTTCTCTGCTACTGAAGCTGAACCAATAGCACTTCGGCTAGGCCTACAGTTAGCTAAGACTTTAGCCTCTGGCAGCTTCAAATAGAAACTGATTCACAGGTACTGTGCACCACGGTCAAACATGGTAATGAACTTTACTTACATATTATTTCTGACTGAAGGTAACTGATGCTGGAATTGGATCACGTGGAGCTTAGACATGTATACCGAGAAGCTAATGTTGTAGCAGATACCTTGGCTAAGCATGGGATGAACCTCACACCCTCATATGGACGACAACCATGGCATCCCTTATATTACTTATCTCCCCCTCCCTTTGCTTTATCAGCTTTCAATAAGGATTGTTCTGAAGACTTGAAAGCTCGAACAGTCTTGGCTTGTAATAACTATATGTCACGAAGCTTCAGCTTTGGCGGTGAGAGGAGAAGAAATGAAAGAAGAAGTCAGTTACTCCATTGAGTAGAAAAATTACTGTTACATTGATCTGGGAACTAAGCTACTATTTATACAATTGTTAGTTATAACTAACTCAACTACTAACTATAGTATAGTGTAATACTAACTATAGTCTAGTTAAATAGGTGGGGCCTATATCTCTCAACACTCCCTCTCAAGCTGAGGGATGAAATACATTCTTCATTCCCAGCTTGACTAGTAAGTAGTCATGTTGTGGTTTGCACAAGGCCTTTGTCAGCACATCTGCAATTTGTTCTGTTGTACCAACATGTTGAGTTTGAATAAGACCTTGTACTAGTTTTTCTCTTACAAAATGACATTCAATATCTATGTGTTTAGTTCGTTCATGAAAAATTGGATGTGCAGCAATTTGGATTGCTGCCTTGCTGTCACAGTATAGAGTCACAGGCAGAGCAATGTCCACTCCTAACTCCTTGAAAAGTCCAACCAACCACACAATTTCATCTACTGTGGTTGCCATGCTTCTGAACTCTACCTCAGCTGAGCTTCTTGATACTGTCCCTTGTTTCTTTGACTTCCAGGAAATTAGTGCATCTCCAAATTTAACCACATACCCCGTGACTGACCTCCTAGACTCAACACAAGCTCCCCAATCTGAATCACAATAGGCTATTAGTTTATTGCAGCTTCCTATTGGCATGAACAAACCAAGTCCAGGTGTAGACTTGATGTATCTTACTACTCTTCTAGCAGCTTCCATTTGAGAAGTCTTAGGTGCATGCATATAATGGCTAAGTACCTGAACAACAAAGGTTATATCTGGTCTTGTCATTATTAGGTACATGAGCATCCTAACTAGTCTTTGATAATTTCCCTTCTCTTCAAGTTGCACATCTTCAGAGTCACTGTCTTTTACTATTTGATCAAATTCAACAGAGGTGAGTTTTTGGTTGAACTCAAGAGGTGTAGAGGATGGTTTTCCTCCTGCTAAGCCAAGTTCAGATACCAATTCTAGGTCATATTTCCTTTGACACATTAGGATACCTTTCTGAGACCTTGAGAACTCAATGCCAAGGAAATATTTTAGCTCCCCTAGATCCTTCATTTTGAACTTCTCCTGCAAATCTTTTCTGACCTGCTGAATGAGAAGTAAGTTGCTGCCAGTTACCAACAAATAATCCACATAAACTAGGATGACTACAAGATTAGCTCCTATTCTTTTGGTGAACAAAGAATAATCATAATGGCTTTGAATAAAATCCATGTCTAGGAGTGCCTATGTTAGCTTAAGATTCCACTGCCTAGGTGATTACTTCATACATACAAAGACTTATGTAGCTTACACACCTTTTGATTCTCCCCCTGGCTTGAAAAGCCATCAGGAACTTGCATGTAGACCTCTTCTAGAAAATCACCCTGAAGGAATGCATTATGAACATCCATCTGAAATATGTACCAACTAGATACAGCACCTAATGCAACTACAGCCGTCACTGTGACCATCTTGGCCATAGGAGAAAATATTTCTGTATAATCCAGGCCTTCTTGTTAACTGTAGCCTTTGGCTATGCTTTATATCTTTCCACTTCACCATTAGACTTATACTTAACCTTGAAGACCCACTTGCACCCTATAGGAACTTTTCCTCGAGGCAGATCAACCAAGGACCAGGTGTTATTGTCTTGTAATGCTGAAATCTCAGCTTGCATAGCTTCAATCCATTTCGGATCAGCACTTGCTTCTTTGATGTTCTAGGTTCAACAATAGCTGAATATGCAGCAAGAGAAGCCCTGTAGTTTGAAGACAGTTGATTGTAAGAAACATGTTGTGATACAGGATAAGGACATGTAGATTTCTTGCGCTGGTCTACATAGTCAGTTAGTCATATACGAGGTTTAGAAGGCCTAGAAGATCTTCTGAGACCTTCAGGAGAAACTGAGGGTGCAGAAGGAGGAATAGAAGGGGTTGGTTCAGAATGATCACCATAGAGAGGACTAGAAGGAGAAGACATTTGTTGAACACTAAAAGTAGGCAAATCTGAAACAGATACAGGTTGAATACTCTTTTCAATTGGTGAATCTGTAAACTCTAGTATAGGAAATAAGAGAGAGGTTCCAAGTTGCATGTGCTTAAAAGGAAAAATGTCTTCCTTGAAGACAGTATCTCCACTGACAAAGAAGCCCTTGGAATGTAGATCATAGAGAATATAGCCCTTTTGAGAAGATGAATATCCTATATGAACTGCTGGAATTGCCCTAGGACTGAGCTTATCACCTTTCTGCACTTTTGTGACATAGCATAAGCTACCAAATACTCTAAGATGTTCTATGGAAGGTGTCTTCTGAAATAGTGCTTCAAATGGAGATTTTCCTTGAAGAAGTCCAGTAGGTAATCTATTCAATAGGTGCACTTCTATAGACACACACTCACCCCAAAATATCATAGGTATAAAGGCCTGAAATCTGAGAGCTCTAGCCATATCTAATATAGTCCTATGCCTTCTCTCCACCAACCCATTTTGTTGGGGTGTACAAACACAAGAACTTTGATGTAGAATTCCCGGACTTTGCAACAGATAATGGACTTGATCATTCACAAATTCAGTGCCATTTTTAGTTCTGAGGCACTTGATTGTAGTTTTAAACTGATTTGACACCATTGTAAGAAAGTTCTTTAAAACTACAATGGTATCCGCCTTAGTAGTTAGAAGAAAAATCCAAATGTATTTAGAGAAACCATCCACCAAGGTTAAAAAATATCTCCTGCTGTCATGAGTTGGTAGTCTATATGGACCCCAAACATCTGCATGAACAAGATCAAAAATAGAAGTAGAACAAGTGGTTCTAAGAGGAAAAGGTAGCCTTGATTGCTTTGCAATAGGACATACAGTACAATGCTGATGATCAGTTAGATGCAACTCATGAAGATTATGTAGTTTCTGCAGTACCTTTAGAGGAGCATGTCCTAGTCTCCTATGCCACAAAGAGAAATCATTACATGGACTTGAATTATTATGGCTAACAGTTTTATTTGTGCTAACAATTGTATTTGCACTTGGTAATGTATGATGTTCAGGAGTTTGTCTGTCTGCAGCCTTGAGGATGTAGAGTCCAAGTTCTTATCTACCAATCCCCAGTACCTTCCCACTGAAGAGTTCCTGAAAGACACAGAATCCGGGAAAGAATGCCACCAAACACCTTAACTCTTTTATTATTTTAGACACTGAGTGTAAGTTATACTTGAAATCCGGAATGTGAAGTATATTCCGAATTTTCATATTTCTGAAGAAAGAACATATTCCAGTGTGTGTAATAGAAGCTTGTTCTCCAGTAGGCAATTGGACTTTATTTTTATCCTTCTCTGATACTTCCTCATAGGAGTCCAATAGATTTAGACAATGCACTATGTGATAAGATGCTCCCGTGTCTACTATCCAATTATGATCCACCAAAGTAGACATAAAAGCATATAGTATACTTGATGTCCTTGTAGTAGCTGAGTTAGCAATAGGTTCAGTATCTTTGCCCTTGTTCAGCATCTGCAGGACTTGCTGGTATTGCTCTGGAGTAAAGAACTGAGCTGGAGCAGCACAATTCAGCTGGTTGCCTTGTGTTTCTGAGGGCAGACATAGTTGTTCTCAATATGATTCATATTGTTGTTCACATTGTTTGTTTGAGCATTAAAACCTCCTCCTCTTCTCTTGTTCTTGAAATCACTAGGATATCCATGGAGCTTGAAACAGTATTCCTTTGTATGACCTTTACACTTACAATAGTCACACTGAATTGTTGATTTGTTGAAGAAATTCTTAGGTTTGTAACCTCCAGAGTAGCCAGTGTTGGTATAACCTCCAGAATTGTTAGATCCTCCATTGTGACCACTATTCTAAGCTCTATTACTCATCATAACAGCATCTTCATTGTTATCATTAGAACCATACACACTTTTTCCAGTGATCCTTTGGCTTTCTACATTGATTATCATGGCATAGGCTTGGTTTAGATTAAGTAATGGTCGAGTCATTAACACCTGATTTTTGGCATTCTCATAGGAGTCATTGAGGCCTGTGAGAAACTGATAAAGCTTTTGAAGCTGATAGGGTTCTACATGCTTCTTTGACTCAGGACAACCACATGAAGGTGGAGGAGTAAGTGTTTCATACTCATCCCAGAGTTCCCTCAAACGAGAGAAATACACAGACACAGAGGATTCTCCTTGTGTTAAAGTAACAATTTCCTTATGTAGATAAGCTGCTCTAGAAGCATTTACTTTGTCAAATCGTTCCATCAGGTCTTCCTAGACAATATAGGCATCGAAGGCATAGATGACAGTGCTAATCAAATTTGGTGCCACAGTATTCATAATCCGTGCTAACACATTGCATTGCACCTATCCCATAGCTCGTGAAAACTAACATCATAGTTACTTTTTTTTGCAGGTGCCTAAGACAAAGCCTAATTTGTTTTTACCATGCAATACGATTTTCAAAGATCTACTCCAAATAGAGGAGTTTTCAGAACCTTGTAGCTGAATAGAGATGAGAAGAGAACCTTGTGTATCGGATGGGTGAATGTACAAAGGATGATGATGATCGACTTGATCAACTGATTGTGCGAAGGTCTGATTATCAGCAACTTCTTCATTGGCCGGCATTGTTGTAGAAATTGAAGGAAAAACTCTGAGAATTCTGAGATTAAAGAGAAATGCAGCTATTAACAGTCAATCGAGGCTCAATCGAACAAATCTCCAAACCCTAGCTTGTGAGGAGTGAGATTCAGATTGAGAATTGGCTCAATTGATCAAATTTACTTAGGTAATTGACTCAATTGGATCCATCACAGCTGAGCTAACACTCGTTTAACCGAGCTCTGATACCATGTCACGAAGCTTCAGCTATGGCTGTGAGAGGAGAAGAAATGAGAGGAAGAAGAAATCAGTTACTCCATTGAGCAGAAAAATCACAATTACATTGATCTGGGAACTAAGCTACTATTTATACAAGTGTTAGTTATAACTAACTCAACTACTAACTATAGTATAGTGTAATACTAACTACTCTACTAACTGTAGTCTAGTTAAATAGGTGGGGACTACATCTCTCAACACTATAACTGTTACGTTACTTAATTTCTAATATAAGTATCCTTATTAGCAACAAAAAAAAACCACTACTTGTTGTTCCTTCAGAAATTCGGAATCCGCAAGGAAGTATTGGATATTCAATAAACAACCAAATATCGTCCCGACGAGACTAAAAATCGAAAGATGTTTATCAAATAGCAAGATGGACTAGCTAGACATATATTTTGTAGATCTTTCTTTCCTTTTTATTGAAAGGTATTTTTTATCGCTATAAAGATTGCAATCCAGATATGACTGTAAACAACTTTTACAATATTAGAAATTTAATATGATATAACATATTAAAATACCATTTAATTCAGGTTCCTAATATATAACTACCTGCCACTATCTTAGCTAGCGTTTGGACATAAATTTGATTGAAACTTGAAAAAAGAGTTTTCGAAGTTATGTTGAAAAATAACTTTTGAATGTTGAAGTTGTATTTGGATATAAACTTTATTTGAAGAAAAATTCATGTGTTTGTGAGTGAAAGAAAAAATTTCACCCAAAAATTATCCTAAACCAGATTTTGAGAATTTGACTTTTTTGAAAAAAAATTCCTCAAAACATAATTATTTCATAAGCAAACAATGTTTTAAAAAAATGAAGCCAAAATCTATGACCAACCGGAGCTTAGATGACATGACACTGTAAATATTTCACCAGCTAGTATACAGAAATTAATTTTAAATAGAACCCCAAGTGATTATTTGTCCGGGAAAAAAATGCAGGAGAGACTATATGTGCAAATCCGCAGTTAACATTTAGATCGTGTTTGGAAAGCCACCTTGTCATTGGATTTGGGTGTAATTACACAGTTTTGGCATGTTTGTCTGACCGAATAAGCATGTAATTGGGTGTAATTGAGGGGGATGTAGTGTCACGGTCCAAATTTCACTAAGGGTCGTGATGGCGCCTGTCGCGCCCCCTTTTTTCTCGTGAAATCGGGTTCATGACATTTTGGTTAAGACAACTCGTTCCTTTTGGGAAAGGGGTTTGCATTATTGAAGAGTCGCCACCTAACGATTTAAGATGCGTTAGGGCACCTATAGGGTTCATTTATAACTACGTTTGGTAACCAGAGACAGGGTAAGGGCTTGAAATTATCCTAAGGGGAAGGTGTTAGGCACCCCTCAGGATCCACTAGTGTGGTTCCCGGCCAAACAGTTTTTATGGATTTGTACAATTAGCAAATAAACAAGTATGGCTCAAATAGTAGGGGATTTAAGTTTAAATACACAGATGTTTGGGAAAAAAAGAGTCAATGAGAAGCTAGATTTTGAAAAGAAAGAAGTAAGCATATTTGTGAATGTAAAGGGGTGTCCTAGGTTGGTTAGCCTATAGGATCACATCAGTACAATGCTCGGTAATCACTCCTTAGAAAGGGGCTATGCGTGGCATTAGCGCACCGGTCATCATACCCATGTCTACCCTTCCCATCCCCTTATTGGTCATGCAAAGCGAGTGTTGGTCACGAATTCTTATCGCGTGCTGCTACCCGTCCCTTCTTAATGGTCTTGGAGGGAGTTAGGACCTCTACCTATAGGTGGTTCTAGACGTACTCCTAAGGTTTTAAAGGTGAAAACTCTAAGGCGACAAGCAAAAAAATTAGGACTTTGCGCAAACAAGAACAGGAAGGAGTAGATAAAGGCTCAATTTTCCTCCTCAAGTAAACATACAAGCAGCACGACTAGAACACAATTAAGGTCTTTATTAATCAAAGTTCTAAAGCAGGATCTCTAAGTGACTATGCAAAAATAGACCATATTTTATACCCAGAAGTTATAACTTAGAAGTTGCCTAGGGATTCTTTTAAAACCCATTAGAATCAGAAACGTTAACGACAGAGAGAGCTTCAGGGGAATGCAGTTTTGAAGATGCCCTAAGGCTTGCCTATATGCAGATGCTGTGTCTGTATTAATACAGAAAACAAACAGGTTTTCGAAATAGACTCTTTTAATACCTATAAGCGTGGTATCTAATGAGATTAATGCAATTTTGAAAGAACTTGTTTCATAAAATACTTAATACTTAATAAAACCAATTCAGAAATGAACTAGTCGTGATCAAGTTGACTTATTTAGACTAAACTAGGTTGAAAGGCAGAATTTCGAATATGGTTCCCTATAGGCATGATATCTAAGTGTAACACTGATTTTAATGGTTTGCCGGCGGGGAAACATACATAAATACTCATTGTACCAGAATCTGAATTAAGTCCTATAGGCATGGAATCTATTAATAATCTGAGTTTAAGACATGATTGTTTGGAACCTATAAACATGGTTTCTAAACATGACAAAATGTAGAACCTTATGAACAGGATTTCTACTTGATGCAAACGACATTAGAAGTGAGATCCTATAGACATGATTTCTATTAGGCGAAGCAATCAGATTTGAAGAGTAAATCCCTATGAGCATGTTTTCTATTGCCAAAGTGGGCAAACAAAAAATAAGATCCTAAGAGCAGGATTTCTACCCATATTACCCCATAAAGCATGTATCTACCCACCCTTTCCACTAAATACCCCAATATCTGTTTACAAGTTATCACAAACCAATGAATGAATTACATAAGTAAATAAAAATCAGGAAGTTATTCTATAGGGAGCCTTCAATTAGGCCCAGATTCCCCAAAGCCTCCAATGACCTCATATGCCTCAATTCCATAGACAATGACATAGTCTAGGTGCATCAAAGTTCCCTAAGGATCTCAAAGATCCCGGGCAGTGCTTACACCTAGACTTGGTAACCAAAATTGAACAAGTGCAGTGTGGAAGGGCCAGCCTCTGTATGCCAGAGTTCAGAGGGTTCTCAAGAGGATCCCAAGTCAGTACACATACTAGAGGGGGCAGAACTTATTGACTAAGAGTAGAGTGAAAGTGATTTTAGTGAAAAAATGTATAAAAAAGGGCTTGTTTGAAAGTAGTTTAGTAAAGCAATAGAGACTGTTTAAAGAAAAGAGCTGAAGAGATGAACAGAAATCCAAACACCTTAGGGCAGGTTTGCACATAGACAATTCACAGAACCAAGTCACATACAGGGGTCAAGGGAGTTTGGGATTCATAGAACACTCAATTGCAAACACATAATCAAGCAAAGGTCTGGGAATGTTCAGAAACAAACAGAGGGGGTAACACACTGATTCTAAAAGGAGGGAAGTTCACAACATGCTTAATAATGTAAACATATTAACTGCAGATTTCACAGCAAAACCACAAATGAAAGCAAACTAGAAACAGAATGAACTGAAATAATAAGAGAATTATATTGTTTGTGGAACTCTGAATTGAAACTAGGACATACCAGTAAAGAGGATAGCAAACACAGTGAAAGAGCAGGAGAACACAATGGTTAGCCCTGGCTTGCAGAGGGCTAACTTAGAGCAGTAGCAAGTAGTCCAAAAGAGAGCAGAAAGCTTTAAGTGTGTGAGAGAGTTTTTGAATCAAGAGTTCGTATGTTAAGACTGTAGAAGAGAGCCATTTATATAGTAGTTTGAAATCTGGTTAAAATAAGGCAAGAATCAATTGTTCAATAATTATAGAACTCGGTATAAAAACTGGTTCGAATCTCTCTTTAATTAAGGGAGTCAGTGCAAACGGTAAAGACTAGGTGACAAGTAAGGAAAGAAATCATACACGGCTGGAGTATAACAAATAAGGAAAGATTTCAAAATAGTACAAGTATAGAACAGGTAATTAAGGCTAGGTTCAGAAAGTTTTAAATTAAGGAAACAATCAATGAGAATCAAGTAACAATGCAGACAAGGCAAGGGAAAATTAATTAAGGCAAGCAAACTAATCAAATTAAGTGGAAAGGGGGGTTTAAAGGAAAGTGTTCAAATCACACCAAGTAACAGGGAATTCAGAATCAATCAAAGAGAAGGTCATAAGAAAAACAAAAAGTCAGCATGTTTAACATATAAATAGAGTAAGACATGGATAGTCGAGAATTGGCACACAACTCTAGCAAAACATGAAGGTTAAACAATACCGAATCAGTGAGAAAGATGCAAGTCTTGATATGAACAATCAAGATGAATACAGACACAGAATCAGTGTAAGTTTAGGCTGAGAAACTCAGTAGAAGAATATCAAGGCGAGGCAGTCATAAGAAATCACAAGAACTCAAAAAAAATGAGAGCCGGTCAGTCATGCTAATACACAGAAACAAAACGAAGAACCCTAAAGATTAGGGCTTTTAACATAGGCGAGTTGAAAAAGCAGTAAAGCATAGAAACAATCGAGATATGCAAAAGATAGAAGTTAAAACATAAAAATCGATTTAAACAAAGTGTAGAAGAAGTTCTGAAAAACCCTAGATTTAGAAGAAAGTGAAAATCAACTTGAAATCGATGATTTTTGCAAAAGAAGTTCAAGGATAGTCTAAAACATAAAGGAGCAGACTTGAATCGTTTCAAAATAGCCCAGATCTAGGAGGTGTAAACAAAATTAGGGTTTCAGAAGAAACCCAAATAGAAACGGTAGAACCTATTTAGAACTTCAAAGATCGTAACCAATATAGCGTGATTTTGCTTGAAATCACACCGGAGTAGCCATGAAAATACAAACATCGAACCCTAGATACAAGTCGACGTGGCCCAGGGCCCTTGAAGGCCTCAGAGAAGATGAGCGTGGCATGAGAGAAGCCATTGGAGGCTTAAGAGACGATGAGAGGTGACCGGAGATGCCGGAGATGGGAGGTCGGCGGTTGAAGATTAGGGTTAGGTTGAGAGAGTTTGAGAGCAGAGGGGATTTTAGGGCGGCGGGGTTGGTCGTGAAAATTAATTAGGTTTTGGGAGTATAGGTTAGTTTAATTAGGAAAGGAGATATCTGGACCGTTGATCAAAATGATCAACGGCCAGGATCTAACAAGAGCCGGGTCGGGTAGGTGTATTTGGGGCCTGGGCCGGGTAATTTAATAGGAAATTGGGTTGGGGTAGGGTTCAATTTAGGCTGTAATTGAAACACCAATCTGGCTATAATTTAAATAGCCAATTTTCCCCTATTTAATTTATAATAAATAATAAGTAATTTTTGAAAAATAATTTAATGTGCCAATATAATTTAAAATATATAATTAACATTTTAAAAATATAGGGACCAATTTTATGCATATAAAATATAATTATACATTAAAAGGGCTAACATTG
>NW_017671964.1:0-1544 GCF_001879085.1 Nicotiana attenuata | reverse complement strand
GCCCGTAAGAAAAGCGAGATAAATAGTGCTTGAGATAGCGCTTAGTTTCGAAGAAAATTGGAGGCAGAGCTTAGCCTCGAAAGGAAGGAAAGTAGCCTTATGCAAAGATGCGAATGCAGATGGAGGTAGAGCTTAACCTCGGAAGGCAGAATGGTAGCCTTATGCAAGAATGCAGATGGAGACAGTGCTTAGTCTCGGAAGGCAGAATAGTAGCCTTATGCAAATTGGAAGGCAGAATAGTAGCATTATGCAATGCAGAGGGAGACGACGTTTAGTCTCGAAGGCAGAATGGTAGCCTTATGCAAATTGGAAGGCAGAATAGTAGCCTTATGCAAGTTGGAAGGCAGAATAGTAGCCTTATGCAATGCAAATGCAGATGGAGACAGCGTTTAGTCTCGAAAGGCAGCATCATAGCCTTATGCAACTTGGAAGGCAGAATAGTAGCCTTATCCAATGCAAATGCAGATGGAGACAGCGTTTAGTCTCAGAAGGTAGAATGGTAGCCTTATGCAAATTGGAAGGCAGAATGGTAGCCTTATGCAATGCAAATGCAGGTGGAGACAGCGTTTAGTCTCGGAAGGCAGAATGGTAGCCTTATGCAAGAAATAAAATAACAAATGACAGTAGAGTTTTCTTAGCTGATAACAGATTGCGGCGTTGTGATTACTGGGAGCATTGTGATATACGGAGCATTACTGGCATGTGCTGATAGCAAATGTTGGCATGTGCAACGGTTCTAAGGGCAATGTTTGTCCCTTGGGCGTACAGTGTGTTTAAGGATTTTGCAATCCTAGTGCCTGCATCCAAAGAAAAATTGTGAGTTTTGTAAGGGGGAGGTTAGTTCGTATCCCCGCTTGCTTTGCTTGACTCGTTTGGCTTTGATCTGGTGATACCGTCTGTATCATTGGGGTAGCGTTGCTAAACAAAGCAGTTTCAGTAATAAACATGCATGATTTTGTAAAAGTGTGACATAAATGTATCATTAAAAATAGCTTTTAGATGAACCGACGACTGTGACGTAGTTCAGGACATTGCAACCTCTCCTGCTACAGAATTTTGAGGGTCCTCCTCAAAATTCTGCCCCAGTTTGATGGGTTGACGTTTCTGACTATTGCTCGTGCGGCGATCGGCTGAAATTACTTCGGAATTTTGAGGGTCCTCCTCAAAATTCTTGCCCAGTTTCCAATTGCTGGGGGGAAATGAAAATTTTATTGAATTGTGACCGAACCCATAGGGCTGCCTACGTATCCCCTCTTAAACGGGAATCAGGTCAGGCGTAGTTCAATTTACATCATATAAGGAAAGCATAAAGATTACACATAGTAACGCTTGACAACATCCGAATTGATCGGCTTTGGCCAGACTTCTCCGTCCATTTCTGCAAGTATGAGGGCTCCTCCTGTCAAAACTCGATGAATCATGTATGGACCCTGCCAGTTGGGAGAGAACTTCCCTTTGGCTTCATCTTGATGCGGAAAAATTTTCTTCAACACCAGCTGCCCCGGTGTGAACTGTCTTGGCTTGACTCTTTTGTTGAAGGCTCT
>NW_017671963.1:213935-231447 GCF_001879085.1 Nicotiana attenuata | reverse complement strand
CATTTCTTCTTTACATCTTACCAAACACAATCTAATTCTCTTCTCTTCCATACCCTAGCCCAGATATGTCGAACACTTCTGAAAATCCTTCATCACTACCACAGGAAACCACTTCCACACCTTTTACCACACCAATCTCTAAAAAAAGTAGAGTAAAGATGATGGCTCGTAAGATTTTCGCTGAAGGAGAGGAGATCAAGAAAATAAACAAGCAATTGAAAGCAGGTAGGGAAGAAGAATCCTAGAAATCTGAAGATTCATTTAAGTCTGCTACTAAGGGGGAAGAAAGTAGGTCTTTCGAAACTGAACATGTATCTTCTGATTCTAAAGTTTCTCCTGAGACAATTTCTAATGTTGCTGCAAATTTGGAGAATAGATTTGTAGGATGTATAGCAGGTGTTGAGACTATATAATCTGGAGAAGTTGGTGGTAAAAATGAAAAAAAAAGGAGAGCAAGGGCGCAAGGAGTACTGTGAGGGGAAAGGGACAAGAGTGGCTGATTCTTCACCCACTCTTGTTGGTATAATAAAAGAAACTGGTGCAATGGTTGTTTGGGGAGAGGAATTTACTGAAATAGAAGGGAGTGTGAGCAAAACAGGGGGAAGTGGGTCTAGCGAAGCTGCTGAGGGGTTGGTTCAACTTGGACAAAATACAGATGAACCTGTTCCATCTGAACAGGAAACCCTCTTGGACCTACTGATAGGGTTATCAATGGCACCAAAACTCATGCCATTCCCTATGGTTTCATTCTCACACTGTGCTTGCACATTTCAAGGTACCTATGAAGAAGTGGGGTTAGTACTCTGCTTGCTTGCGATTATGAGGTCAATGCCGTTCCCAATGAACCTGGTTCATCTAAAAGGACACCTACAAATAGCAAGGTCAGAGCTCTATTACAGGAGAGTGAGGAAAAGGATACTGAGATAGCAAGGCTGAAGACATGATTGGTTGAGATGGAGACTAAGAGAGATGCTCTCAGAACTGAGCTGGCAAGAGAAAAAAAAAGAGAAGAATGATGGCATTCTTCAAGGTGTGCTGAAACTCCTCCAAGTCAAAAACCAAGCACTAGTTCTTCCCAGCCTAGTGTAGATCAACCAGTGACCCAGTTCGGGACGTTTTTGTTTCTTTTGCTCATATTTTCAGTATTTTTATTTCTTCTTATGCTTTGTGGTAGAATCTTATCAGTCATCAATGAAATTCACTATGTTTGCTCTAACTGTTTGTTTATATTTCTTTGATGGTTAAAAATTCTTAGCTTGATCTATGATGATTAATCCATAGTTGCATTTGAAGTAGACTCAGTGGCCATGAGTAAGTTTTAAAATCTGGTTATCTCATAGTTTTTATGCAACTTTTCGATGATGCCAAAAGGGGAAAAAGGGTTGTGCTTTAAACAAGTGATGTTTACACTTTAAACAGTGATGTTTATAACCTAATGTACCTGGTCCTTGATGATAAGTGATAAAAAGGAAAAATGTTTCTAACATTGTGTTGATGTTGAGCTGAGTTGAAACAGGGCCTAAGCTTATGAAAAGCACAGAGTTTGTCATCATCAAAAAGGGGGAATTTGTTGGCCCAATTAAAGGTTAGTATTGAAGACTGACAAAGGAACTCAGGATGAACCAGGTCCATCACTCAAGTGCACAAAAATGGGCAGATTCGAGAATGTGGGTTGCACGTGAAGGAGATAAGCTTAACTTGGTGTATTTAATATCTCCTGATCGAAAAGGTTGCATAATTGATAAGGAGAAGGATTCCTTAGTCAAAGAGAACACTATCCAAGATAGGGAAGGAGTTAGAAGTTGAAATCAACTAGAACTCTTCCACCAAGGAAGAGTTGCATCAGAACTCTAGTTATTTCTTCATCTACTAACTCTATAAATTGTAGGATGTTCTCACAATACAGGTGTTGCACAAAAACGCAGAAGTTAAACGTGAATTGGGAGCAAAATAGCAAGGCTTTTTGCCAGCAGTTCGTGTGTGATTCAAGTGTGCAAACCAGAAGCTACATGAACCAGATTGAAGAACCAGCTCCATAGAGAGTTTTATGTGTCTTTCTTTATGTCTAGTTCAATTGTAGTAGGTGTTTCATATTGTACCTTTCAGCTTTATCTAGAAGCAATTGTAATAGGTATTTTGAGTATTCAAGTTAGAGTTAACTTGAAGTTGTCGCATCAGTTAGAGGCTGGTTGCTACAACGGGATTAGAGTTAATCCTTAAGTTTACAAAGAGTTTTGTAAATGCTGTTTTAGGCTCAGTGATTTTAGTGGAAGTTTGGGAAAATCCTACTGAATATAAGTCGTGGTTTTTTTCACCTTTTGAGCCAGGTATTTTCCACGTAAAAATCTCTGTGTTCTTTATTTTATGTACTCTTAATTCCGCAAATAGTAGTAGTAAGTACACCTAGAAGAACCAGGTTCTTCTAGAGCGAAAATTGGGTACCACACAAATCACCCCCCTCTTGTATGGTATTGACGTTTAGAACATCATTGTGAAAGAGAGAATGAAGTGGAAAAATCTCCATTTGTGAGAAGAATTCAAAAAAAAAAATGGAGAAAAGAAAGTTGGCTGAGAAAGATGCAACATATGATAAAGGTGAACAGATTGAGAAGAAGAAGAGGCAGACATGGACGCTCTGGGAAAGAAAGTGTAGTGTGAGTGAGGAACTTGGTTCATTACAGAAGCAAAAGGTTGAGTCATCAGGTTTGGAGAGGTAGAAGACTCTGAAGTCTCAAAAAGTGCTGTTAGGTAGAATGTCGAATCTGATATTGCTAAAAAAAATGGAGGAACTTCTTGACATTGTTGAGTTCCAAAAATAGAATCACCTCTTTGTTCCTCCAAGTCCTAACGTTTATGAAGATGAAGTAAAAACTTCTATATTTTATGTGGTACTCTGATGCTATATGTGCTTGGGACTGAGTTTGTTCTTGATGAGAAGAAGCTTGGGGAGATTCTTGGTGCTCTGATTGATGGTTAAGCCTACTCAGATAGGTTGTGAACCAAGTCCTCGAAGACCCTCGGCAGAATAGAATGCTAAGTTGAAGGGTGATAATGAAAGATTGAGGAAACAAGTGGAGGAAATGAGAGAGAAGATGGTCATTGATCAAAGTAGAGTAAATGAACGAATGGACAAGCTCATCAAGGCCTTAGCCTCTTACTTTTCCTCCTGCCATGTGATCCATGTCTTTCACTCCTTCCAAATTCCGTTGAATTCTTATCTTCTTTTGATTCTTATATTTAATGACATTGGTACTTTAGTTGTTTAAATTGTCATATAATGTATTGTTGAAACTACTGTGCGTTTATTATAATTACTCTACTATGGGCAATCACTCTATTTTGTGCAATGACATTCACTTGTTGTACTTGTTATTATTTATGCTGTGTTGCCCAAGTGTCATGAGTTAATGTTGCTGAACTTCTTTATGGCTGTGCTTCTTCTGTTATTCTTTTCGATGATGCCAAAAAGGGGAAGTTATATAGGTGTCAACATGGGGGAGGAACAGGATTGAATTGATATGTTGTGTTGTGTATGAAATATAGCTCTAGCTCTGCTTCGCAGGGGGATCATTGCCGATAATATGTTGATTATAATTCTGATCCGCAGGGAAACATATGAGGAATCTGGTTCTCAAGGGGAATATTAACTTTGGGTTTGTCACCATCAAAAGGGGAAATAAATAAGTTATGGTATCTTGAGTTTTGATGATTTGCCAACAGCCTTGAGGAACCAGTTGTGATTAGTTCCTTAGGTTTGGTTCTTAGGGGGGATACGGCTGATTCATAGGGGGAACAATGTGGAGATCCGGTTCTCAAGGGGATATAAATTCTAAGTTTGTCATCATCAAATAGGGGAAATTGATAGGTTACAAGTACTTTGGGCATAAGTACTTCACTTTATGTTTTGATGATCTAACAAACTTACCATCCAGAACCAGATAAGGAACCTGTTGTACATTACAAAGTTCCAAGTTGGGATCCAGTGTGAGATATAACTCAACTCTTCAGAGTGGAAGGAACAACTGAAGGAACAGGATCCTACCAGTTCCTGATGAGACTGTATGAAGTCAACTCTCCAGTTGGAAAGTTGCTGCCTGCACATGCCACTGTATAGGAACAGTGCAACAGTCAACTTCTTGTGGAAGACTTTTTACCTACCTTGCTTACATCATTGTAAGTGATGTCACACATGTATAAATACAATCAAGGAAGGTAAAACAACTTACTTCATGAGAGAAAAGATAAGGAATCTGATACAATTTAGTTCCCTTGCATTCAGAATAACCAGTCAGATGTCTGGTTCAATTCTTAATGAAATCAGATAAGGAAACAACAGAGGGACCAGATAGGGATCAGTTTCCCTCGTCCTTGTACAGTCAACTCTACAGCTGTAAAAGCCACTGCACTGTACCGTCTACAGCAGTACAATAGGTCAGCTGTAGCTTGCTAAGGTCAAACTAAAGAGCAGTTTATTGCATCATCCTTGATGACATCACACACACACACACATATTATCAACATGAGGCAAGGGATTTCAGTTTCTCCAACACTTGCAAAATCAAAAAAAAAATATTCTCTAAAGTGCTTGCCACAACCTCTCTCAAGAACAAAGCTGCTGCAACCTCAAAGACCGGATCCAAGATTGAAGATATCTTAAGTCCTTAGGTTTGTTGAGTTTTTGTTATTTGTTCGTCATTAGTAACTCCTATCTTACTTTCATAGAAGCTGCGTTTTAGGAAACCCAAAATCACAAACCCTCTAAGTTTGTGTTGTGACTAGAGTTAGTCATAAGTTAAAGTCTTTGTAACTAGAGAGTGACAAAGTGGCTTGTGGTAAGAGTATCACAAGTTAGTTAAGTTAAAGTCTTTGTAACTAGAGAGTAACAAAGTGGCTTGTGGTAAGAGTTTTACAAGTTAGTTAAGTTAAAGTCTTTGTAACTAGAGAGTGACAAAGTTGCTTATGGTAAAAGTATCACAACTTAGTTAAGTTGAAGTCTTTGTAATAGAGTCATTACAAAGTGTTGTAATAGTGAGATTACAAGTTAGTGAAGTTGAAAACCTACAAGTGTAGGTCGTGGTTTTTGTCCCTTGAGTGAGATTTTTCCACGTAAAAATTCTCTGTGTTGTTTATTTACTGCTGAGCTACTGTGGGAACAATTAGAGAACCTGATTCCCTATACTGGTTGGTTTTACAGTCTGTTGCTTACAGTGTGAACTTATAGAGAATCTGGTTCTCTATACAGTCTGGTGGACGCTTAGTTTCTATCAGACTAGTACCATACAAGGTACCACATGGCCATGATAGTAAGGTGTATAATGTGTATTAAAAGTGAGCAGTATTCAAAGTAATTTGAGATAATTTTTAATTACGTAGGAAATTAGTTAATTATCGGGTAACGAGTCATTACCTAGTTAATTAATAATCTTGAGATAAGATTAAATCCCTCCCCCAACGTGGCAATTATCCATTTACATGTAATGACTAAGTATTAAAGTTGCAAGTTGTCACAATCTGAGGACGAAGTGTGACACCAAGCTAGACATGTGGGGCCGACATAATAATTAAGCATGACTTTTCAAATTCACAATTTATCTTCAATTCTCTTAAAACAAGAACATAATAACGTTCTGTGTAGAAGAGTCATCCAATTCGTCATCCTTTCTAATGTCATCTCTATTCTCTTAAGAAAAGAGTTCAATCAAATATCATTTACCAAAAAAAAAACCGAACGTTACTGCTAAGTTCATACGGAAAAGCTTAAGCCAAGATTATCTTTGCATAGCAACGTTATTGCTTCGGGTATTTCTTATGAATTGTTCCCTATTTCGATCTTATTGTTACGTGTTTCATCGCAATTGGCATGCGTTAGAAGGATTGTCTAGAGGATCGACTCAGGTATGTTAAGGCTATCCCTTCTTTCTTTTTGGCATGATCCATACGAAATAAACGAAACGAGCAAATGCATAACTTTCATAAATGAATCTATCCATAGAAATCCTAGGGGTGTCTATATTCTTGATTCCCCATGTGAATTATTATTATATCTTCTGTTCATGGGTCTCAGAAAAATACGTATTTGATAAAGTTTACCCAAAAGGCATATTGATTTTTATGGCAATCCGAGAAAGTTTTATTAACGTATTTCTTATGCATATCATGCATTTATATATGTACATTGAACCATGATCAAATAGCGTTATATATGCGTATATATGTATATTATATGTATATGGGATATGGGAAACGGTTACGATGTTATATACGCACCACCACCTGATCAGCTGGTATACATTGATAATTTTCCCACAATGGCCGAGATGATATGATGGGATGCCCTCAGAGGCTTTATGATGTTATGAACACATGTATCTATGCACGATATGACATTCATACGCATATGCATGACACTATAAGTATTTCATAATTTACAGAGTTATCCAGACTTACAGGTTGAGTCATTTACTCTATATTTCTTCCATGTCTGTTATGTACTTATTTATGTGCCTTACATACTCGGTACATTATTCGTACTGATGTATCTTTATCCTGGGGACGCTACGTTTCATGATTGCAGGTACCAATAGACAAGTCGAGAGCCCTCCAAGTAGGCTATCAGCTCAACGCAAGATGTTGATACACTCCATTTGCTTCGGAGTTGCTTGTTTGGTTAGTATGATTTACACGCGATTGTTTGGTGTGGCGGGATTCTGTCCCGAACTATATGAAAATTATGTAATCTTAAAGGCTTGTAGATAGATGTCATGTATGTAAAAGATTGTATGGCCTTGTCGGCCTATGTTCAATATACGAGTGGCTATTTTGGTTTTATGGGCCCGTATGTCTTGTGTATAAGTTGGTATCACATATTAAATTCTACTTATCTCACGGCAGCCTTCCACCTCAGTTATCTATGATAGTATGATATTAAAATATACGTTATGTTGGGACTCGATTGAGTAAGGTACCGGGTGCCCGTCGCAGCCCAACAATTGGGTCGTGATAAAAGTGGTATCAGAGCAATTCTGTCCTAGGGAGTCTGCAAGCCGTGTCTAGTATAGTCTTGTTTATGGGTGTGTCGTGCAGCACACTTATAAGCAAGAGGCTGCAGGGCATTTAGGACTATCACTCTTTCTTCTTGCTCTAGATCGTGTGGTAGGGCTCAATTGTAAGAACTCAATTTCCTAAGCTCTATCTTATTCGTAATACAACGATGCATACATCCAGAAAGACGGTTGGTCAGAGATATAGCTGTGGAAGAGTTGAGTTAGAGGAACTCGAGTTTGCATCATTCCTATGATGGATAAATGTGAGGTCTTCAGCAGAACATGTGTGTACCTTACGTGTAAGCTTCTTGATAAGGAGCTGATGATAGGCTAGAACTGCGTATTTTAGTCGCTTATTACACTCAAATTTACTGCACTTTAATTGAGTTTGAGCTTTAATCGCTAGTGTTTTGCACTAACGGTGTGTTTTATGCCTTGTAGGAGTGATTCCGAGCTATATAGATGTTATGGAATGAATTGTCACGCCCCGACCTTGGGAGGCGCGACCGACGCTCAATCGAGTGAACCCAACTGAGCAAGCCTTAGCAAACACTTCCTACCCAACCCAACATGAAGAAGGAAACCATACTTTCATTCATTTATTTAGACGAGGAACGATAATACGTTCTACATTACTAATTCATTTTAAATCGCATCATTAATCAGTTGATAGGTTCCAAGATTCCATACAATTATGCATTATAGAAGTAAGAGTTAGAATTTCAACATAGTTCATAGACTCCTCAAATACCCGTACATAACCCACACATGTGTCTATGGAGTCTCTAAGGATACAAAAGATAAGTACGACAATGCCGGCAACAAGGCCCCGGCTATACCTCAAAAATGGAAGCCCAAAACAACAAAGATATACAATTCTACCCCTTGAAGGAGGAAGGGGCTCACCAAGATTTGGAGAAAAGGTAACCTGCTACGCGCGATCGGCACTATCCGCAATGGAGCCACCTACATTCATTTAAAAATGTAGCGCCCCCGGCAAAAGGGACGTTAGTACCATGGAATAGTACTAGTATGTATAACTAAACACCATTTTACTAGAAAGAACTATCAAGCAAGAACAAGGAAATCACAAGAGTAATTCAAAGGTTTTAACCGGACACCACATCATCACAATTAACCATATAATCTTCCATATAATTTCCATTTGGGGCATTTCTTTCATATGCTCATCACTGATTCTCAACACCACCGCTATCTTGAGCGGAGTCCAATCACGACCCGATCGGCTAGGTCGCCTCATTTGAGACATATACCTCAATCACCATTTCGTTTCCCTTTTTCGGAATTCAATGTTTGCACATCACCACCATGTGCGCGACATGGTGTCCGATCACAGCCCGATCGGCTAGGCCGCCTTACCTAGGCGTTGTTCCTTTCTCATTAATCATCTCATTTGAATCTTTATTTCACATAGATCACATCAATTCATTGGCACTTAGGCCACAACTATCACATCATTCCACTTCCAATGCCCATCTTGCAATTTTATGGCCATATGCACACACAAGCAATTCAAGTTACAAGCATAGGTAAATTTTCACATAATTAACATGATAATTCCAGTTTTAGTCTTGGCTTATAGCCTAGGCATTTCAACACATGATTCGTATTCTTCACACTTCCCTAAATATCAAGAATAGAATATTACTCACATTGAGGCACATCCTTCATGTACATATATATACCTTTGCGAATATGTTAATGTGAAATAACAATCAAATAATGTGGATAACAATCAATACATCAACCAATTCTAGTCTTACCACACTTACGTAAACGCCAACGGAGCTCAATTTCTAATAAAAGGGGGTTTAGCCATACATACCTCAATATAGCTTTCCTTAATCCTTACAAAATTCTGAAACTCTTAGCACTTCGATCTATTGTGTAAGAATTACAAATTGAACTGAGAATTAGAGACGAGCTTGAGATTTTAGCTTGTTTAAGCATATTATCAAATACTAAAGGTGCATTGTGATCTTAGGTCCTTTTTGAGAATTTTTATCATTTTGTACCCCCAGTTGCCTTCTTTTTAGTACACTATCTTCCAATACTCTATGGTTTGATATGCATGCAAGAAATTCATTCTTATACCCATGAACCCCCAAGCTAAGTACTCTTTCTAGTGTGAATTTGAAACCAAAGATTAGGGGTCAAGTTTCTTACCTCTTGGTGTGAAGATTTAGGTACCTCACTTGGTTATCTTCAATGATTTAGTAAGGTTTCATGGAGAATCTTTGATGGGAAGCACTTTCCCTCTCTAAGACCCTCTCTCTCTCTCTATAAAAGCATAAGGAAATATGCTCAAAATGAGCTATAACACCGGATATATCGATAGGGGGTCGGGTTTAAAACTTAGAAAATTGGAGCCCCGAGTCAGGTCTGCGATATGCGATCGCACAGTCGACATGCGGTCCGCATAATGGACCGCAAAATGCTTCCAGAAAACTAGACACACCGACTGAGTTTGCGGCAGAAATGCGGTCCGCATTCACGTTCTGCGGTCGCAAAGTGCACCGCAGAACTGACCTTTACAAAATCTCAAGGAAATTATGCAACGACTATGCGGTCTGCATTTTAATTATGCGATCCCATAATTGACCGCATAGTTGACTTCAATTTTGGCCAACACACTGACTCACTCTGTGGTAGATATGTGGTCTGCATACCTGGTATGTGACCGCATTCTAGACCGCATATTTGCACTTTTCTGGAAAACTTTGATTCTTGATTTTTTTAAATGCACAGATCAGTACAAAAAGGGTCCGAACCGCGGCGACATTCCTAACACATATTCATAATTTGGCACTACGAGCTCCGGTTTTTGAGTGGAAACTTTCACGGGGCTTCACATGAATTTTAGTGATTTGGAGCTTTGAAGTCTGAGTAAAAGCCCAATGAATTAAGCCTGGATCGTGTTCGGGGGTCAAATTTGATAGTTAAGAACAAATGAAGACTCGAGTAGACATATTACGCACTGTCTAGTAAAATAGACATAACTCTTTGGTACAAACTCCATTTGGGCTATATAATATATGGTTGGAAAGCTAACTTAAAGGGCTACACTTTTGTGTTTTATGTGTTTCCGAATTCCAAAAGGAACAGTGTGTAACACGCAGTCAAAACCGCGACCGCGGACCTGGATGCGGACTGAGACAGTGCACTGGGAAAATACCGCGCCCGTACCGCGAACGGGAGCGTCCAGACCTGAAAAATTGTTCTTTTTTGCGTAGGAGAAGTTATAATTGTTTGGGTCCGACCCTAATTGCTATATATACATCGAGAAACGGTATTTTAAGAGGTTGGACATACTTTTGACACAGATTCGACCTAAGGAGGCAGAGACACAATAGGAGCAAGGCAGGAAATTCTTCTGCGAGTTTTTCCTTCCTCTTCCTATTTTTTCATTTTTGGTTATGAATTTTAGTATTATAGTTTTACATACTATTATGAATATCTAATTTGTTATCTAGGGTTTTGATGGATATTTTGTCGGATAAATTGTTGTTATGTTTTTATATAATTGAGCTGTTGGATTTTTGTACTTGTTCAACTACGTGTTTATTGTTGTTGATTGAATGGACATCGATTGACTGTGCCTATTTATTATGTATTGCTTGAGAAAGGATACATACTTAGGTGGTTGTTGAGCAACGTCACTCCTAACATGTGAGAAATCAATACAACGGGTTTAAATGTAGGTTTAGAAATAACAAAGCCTTGACGTGGTCATAATGAGCGGTTAGATAAAGCCAACCAGCGTAGTTCGAAAGAAATGCCTAGTAAATTGTTGTAGTTGCTCGAGAGAGAATTACGGCACCTAAAGTGCTCACGATCAGTAGAGAATACATAGGCAAAATAGTTGGGAATATAGCGGGAAGGATTCCAACATTTGGAAAAATCATAACTCTAGACCTCCTTAGTTTTGTCTCAAATTTCATCATTGTTAGTTGATAACTTTGCTGCTTTATAATAGTGTTAGTTAATTAGTTAGAAATAAATATTATAATCTCTATTATTAGGAAATTGTTTGGACTTGTGGTTCTTAGCAATATTGAACAACTGCAGCTAAGCCTTAGTTCTCTGTGGGATTCGACTTCAGACTTATAGACCGTATTATATTTGCAGCGACCGCTTATCCTATTTAGGACTAGAGTTGGGAGTGATCAAATTTTGGCGCCGTTGCCGGGGCACTAACGGTGTAGTTATAGCTGTATATATTGCTAGGGTTCAAGTTTGAACTTTTATTTTGTTTAGTTTTTTTTGTATTTTTTTATAGCTGTTGATTTCAGAAACATGACATCTTGGAATTCTTGGAATTTAGGTGTTGATAATTCTACTATTGATCTGCATACATATTATGAAGGAAACCACCCGTGGCAAAATTTTCAAAACGTTCCTGAGAGCGAGTTATGTGCACCAACTCAATCTTATTTGTGGAATGTGTGCGGTGGTAAAAATGGTCACTTTTATGGTTGTGCTTATATTTCTTATCTTCCCCAACCCCTTACTATGATGGTTCTACCTTTTCTTGTGAAGTTAATAGGAACAAAGAACTTGGGGATGCAGACTTGAAGGATATCAAGGATATTTTAAAGTGCCTTCTGAAAAAAAATAATGAAAATAAATTACAGATAGAAAGGCAAGAGGCAACTAGTCGCAAGTTGGAGGCTCAATTGAGTCAAGTGGTTGGAGCTTTCAATGCTCAACAAGCCAATATTGAGGATAGTAGCCAAGAAGAGTATGAATTTGAGGTGTTAATTGGGGAGGTCAGAGCAGAACATCAACAACCTAACCAACTACAATTTGAGGATGTCAATGTTTAAAAAGTGAGACTAGAACCAGCCAAGGAATTTGAGGATATAAATTTTGTTGACTCTAGTATCATTTATGTTAAGGATGTTGAAAGTCCTGAAGTTCATGTGTGTGAGCGCATTGGTCCACACTCCAAGAATTTTTCCACATTATGTTTGGATGATGATATGGAAATAGAGTCATCCGAACCAAATGAAGAGTCAAGGAATGACGAACAAGGTGCATATATTCTGGAATTCTTCTTGCCAAAAAGTCAGGATTACATACCTCATACAAATGCCAAGGAGTGCAGAATACTACATTATTTCCTTGGGCCAGTTAGATTCGTTCCACCGTCCCATGACCATAATCATAAGCTTGAACAAAACTTGGGGTTCAATTCATATGCTCGAGGTGGAGGCAAAAAGTGATTCACGTCGTGCTGCGACATTAAATCAAGCGCTTGTTGGGAGGCAACCCAGCTTTATTTTTATTTATTTTTAATTTATTTTATTTATTTATTTATTTATTCTTTATTATTGTATTATTCTTGTAGTGTCAATTTTTGATTTTTAAGAGCATGGAACACAAAGCCATTGGAAGGATGCAACAACAAACCAGATGGTTGGAACTACGTGTGAGGTACCCGCACGAAGGACCAGGCCTGGGAGAAGTCTGAGTACCCGCTCGCCGCGAAGAATTTACACATTCCTAACACATATTCATAATTTGGCACTACGAGCTCTAGGTTTTTGAGTGGAAACTTTCATGGGGCTTCACATCCTCCCCCACTTAAGATCATTCGTCCTCAAATAAAGATCAAGGCTCACTTATTAGGAATGCTTATGCGACCTCAGATTTTCCCAACATGAAATATATCCACAGTCCTAAATTTGGTTAACTCCCTAAATTTCAAAAAAATTTCGCTAGAGTTTCCTTTGTATCTAGGCCTTATCCACCTGTCATAGCGCCCCAGAAACACATCCTAGCAGTATAAACATATTTCATAAACATAGTATAACTTGTACAACATCAACCATGGCCGTATAGGCAATCATATTACCAAAAAGGGGACGGTTTTACATAGATCAAGCCAAAAGATAAGAGTTCATAAGAGCTAAATGCATAAAAGCTAGCATAAGACTATTCAAACAAATGTGGATACTTCTTTTTCATTTCATCCTCGGCTTCCCAAGTGGCTTCCTCAACTTGCTGGTTCCGCCATAATACTTTCACCGATGCAATTTCCTTATTTCTTAATTTCCGAACCTGCCTATCAAGAATGGCAACTGGAACTTCTTCATATGACAGTTCTTCATTAACCTCAATCGTTTCAACTGGCATGATAGTGGACGGATCTCCCACTACCTTTCTCAACATGGAAACATGAAAGACCGGGTGTACTAATGACATTTCAGGTGGCAGCTCGAGCTTGTATGCCACCTGACTAATCCTCTTGTAAGGCCCCGTGAAAATTCGTGCCCAAAACCTAGTAGCTCGTAGTGTTAAGTTCCGGATATGTGCTAGGAATGTTTAAAATTCTTCGCGGCGAGCTTGCCCTTTGTACTGATCTAAGTATTTAAAAATCAAAGAACCAAGTTTTTTAGAAAAGTGTTATTTTGCGGTCCAGAATGCAGTCACAAATCAAGTATGCGGACTGCATTTCTGGCGTAGATTGAGTCAGTGGTTTGGTTAAAATTGAGGTCAAAATGCGGTCCATTATGCGATCACATAACTGATGTGCGGACCCCATTTCTATCGCAAAATGAGTCCATGTGCCAGTCAAATTTGAGGTCAAAAATGCGGTGCATTATGCGACCGCAAATTGTGTATGCGGACCGCGTTTCCGCCGCAAACCCAAACAGTAGGATCAGATTTTTGGAGCACTTTTGCGGTCCATTCTGCGGACCGCATTTCATCTCTGCGTTCGCAAAGTGCGACGGCAAAACTGACTCGGGCTCCTATTTTTCTAAATTTTAAACCCGACCCCCTTTTTAATAAAACACCCCAATCCCTCATTTTAACATACTTTCTGAACAAAATAAGAGAGAGAGAAGAGAGGGTTCTTGAGAGAGAAAGTTCATCTTCACCAATTTGATTCTCAAGGTCACCCAGGCCCGGGAAATTTCAAGTAATTGTCTTCACTTCCGTTCTTGCAGGTAAAATCCCCAACCCTTTTTCATTGGTTTTCATATTTCAACAAAAAGTGGGATTCTCATGCATTGATTCATGAAAACAAAGTTGAAATACACATACACGTCCTTTAAAACCAAAAATCTAGTAAGAAGAATTGGGTAGGAGTAAAGAATTGTAAAAAGAAGGGTTGACAACCTAAATAAGTTCGGGTAGTAATTGTGAATTTTAATTCTAAGATATATGTGTTAACTTGTGAACTAGATTGACGTTGCTAGACTGTTTGGGGAATTGAAAGTAGAAGTTAAAAGGGAATTCGGCTCCAGGTATGTATGGCTAACCTTGACCTTTGTAAAGTCACTTTGTTTGGCGTACGAATACTTGGTATGTGATGCCTATGTGAACTAATTGTGAATTCTTGTGATTGCTATGCCTTGAGTGTTCTTGGTTAATCTCCCGATATAATGGTGCAAGTAAATGGCAACAAACCAAATGTACGCGTGTGAATGTGTTTATGTGGTAAGAGCTGCGTAACAAATGATGGAAAGAAATCGTAACTGATGAAAATTGAAACAACTGTGGTAATATCATATGTGGCTTGTCGTGGGCAAATATCGTTGTGGCTTAAATTGTACGTGAATTGTTGTATATAATGGAATTGGTATTGATGGTTATGGGAATTCTTGTGAATTGTTGTTGTTGTTGTTGTTGTTGTTGTGTTATTTGTGATTGTTCGGTGGGATCGGGTTGCGTGCCGCAACACGAAGTAATAAGGTGTGGGTTGTGGTGATAAGGGTGGCCGAGGTAATAAGGGTGGAAAGTGATCGTAATCACTATTGAAATGAAAATATGAGAAAGTTGTGAAATCATTGATGTGATAATGTTGCAAGGGGAAAAAGGAGAGATTGTGAAACTTGTTTGGCTTGATTGTTCCTTTCATGTGTATTTGATTGTTGATTCTATTCCTGCTCGTTACTTGTGTATTGTTTGAGTTTACTTGGGGCAAAGTTTGTTCATACATACCAGTACAATTCAAATGTACTGACGTCCCTTTTGCCGGGGGCGCTACATTCGTGTTATGATTGTAGGTGGATCTACAGAAGGTACTCCAGTCCACCGACCGTAGCACTCCTTCACTTTTCGTCAGCTGAATTGGTGAGCCCCTTTCCTCTCGGGGCCCTGCGTGGCTCATGCCGCTTTTATTCCGGAGTCTTGTTTTGGTATTTGTGTAAGGTATAGCCGGAGCCTTGTTACCGGCAAGTATTGTATCATCCTTTTGCATCCTTAGAGGCTCCGTAGACAGGAAATGTGGGTTGTGAACTTATGTAATATGTATTTTGTATGTTGGGCGATGTAAGTTGTAAACCACGCTAAGTAACCATGTTTGTTATGTATATTTTGTAAAAAGGTGTTTTAATTATAAATGGCTATTTCCTTTGATTAATGAGTAATGAAAACACGGGGTAACACGTGGGTTAGGAAAGGCACCCGGGTCTTGACTGGGGCTACCCGATCGAGCACCGGTCATGTCCCTCGGCTTTTGGGGCGTGACAAACTTGGTATCAAAGCCTAAGGTTTTAAAAGGGTCCTAGGATGTCTCGGAGTCGTGTCTAGTAGAGCCCTTCTTATCGGTGTGTTGTCGACCATATCTATCAGTAGGGGGCTGCATGGACATTTATGAAATTACCCTCTTCCTTGTTATTCTATATCGTGCGGTGAAGTGAAAAGTGGAAGTATCTATGTCTAACTCGTGCTCTGTTTCGAATTTTTCAGTAATGGCACCTAAGAAGAGAGCTAGACTCGGCCTTGGGGCCAATGCCACCCCAAGTGAGGCTATAAATCATGTACCTGATGCCGTGGGTGAGAGTGACTCCCCGGTCTTGAATCTACCCGGCCCGTCTATCCCAGACCAAAGTGTTCCTGTCCCTGGTGCGGCAGAGGGTGCTACCATCCCTCCCGCCGATATTCCTGATTCTGATGCAGTTCCAGTTTCCGATCCCGGGGTTCCTGATGAGGACCTTAGAGGAGCCATCTGTATGTTGACCCAGTTACTGGCCGCTCAGGCTCAGAGATCTCATGATGTCCCTGTATCCTCCAGCGGACAGGGAGATTCCGCCAGTTCCAGAGTCAACCAGTTTCTGCGTTAGCCCCTCCAGAGTTCTCAGGCACAGACCTAGAGGCCGATCCGCAGGATTTCCTTGATTAAATGTATAAGACCCTTCGAGTGATGAAGGCTTCAGAGGTGGAGGGAGTTGAGTTGGCTTCATACAGGTTGAGGGGAGTAGCGTATTCGTGGTTCGAGATGTGGGAGGATTCCCGAGGGGAGGGAAGACCTCCGGCTAGATGGGACGAGTTTGTAGATGCATTTATGGACCACTTCTTGCCTACCGAGACGATGGCGGCCCGTGCCACTGAGTTTGAGGTACTCAAGCAGGGCAGTATGAGTGTTTGGGAGTACCACATGGAGTTTGTAAGATTGTCCAAGTATGCTCCTCAGTTAGTGTCGACCATGGATGCTCGAGTTTGGCGATTCGTTCAGGGCCTTAGTCCTTTGGTGGTGAATGAGGCTGCTACAGCGGAAGGTTGATGATACGGGCGGAAAGGGAGAGTAGCAGCAGGGCCCGATCAGCGGGTCACTCAGGGAGACCAATTCAGGGGAGGGGGCCATCAGGACCATCCCAGTCATATGCTCAGTCCTCAATAAGCGCACCGCCATCTGTGCACAGTTATCAGCAGAGCACTCACTTGAGACCAGGTTCAGACAGTAGGAGACCCCATCAGTCCGGTCGTCCAGGAGGGAGACCACAGCAGCAGGGGAGGGCTCCATTCCCCAAGTGTGGGAGATTCCATACGGAGACTTGTAATTTGGATATCCCGGTATGTTATAGATGCGGGGTGAGAGGTCATATCTAGCGGGACTGTTGTGCGCCCAGTCAGGGTATGGGTAGGGGATTTGCTCAGTCTTCCGGTTCTTCAGCCGCCACATCGTCCGTGCGTCCTCCAGCTCCAGCGGGGCGTGGTGCAGTTAGGGGTGGAGCTCGTGGTAGAGGTGGAACCAGTCGATTTTATGCTTTGAGTGGTCGCCAAAGTGCAGAGGCTTCTCCAGATGTTGTTACAGGTATCTTGTATGTTCAGGCCATTGATTGTTATGCTCTTATTGATCCGGGGTCCTCTTTGTCTTATGTCACCCCATTCATTGCTTCAATTTTTTGGATAGAACCCGAACATCTTCATGAGCCGTTCTCCGTATTGACTCCGGTTGGTGATTCTATTACAGCTGCGCGAGTTTATAAGAATTGTGTTGTCACGGTATGTGGTCGCGTTACCACGGCCGATCTGATCGAGCTTGGAATGGTGGATTTTGATGTGATTATGGG
Source organism: Nicotiana attenuata (assembly GCF_001879085.1). Taxonomy (NCBI): domain Eukaryota; kingdom Viridiplantae; phylum Streptophyta; class Magnoliopsida; order Solanales; family Solanaceae; genus Nicotiana; species Nicotiana attenuata. The sequence goes on along the minus strand of NW_017671963.1, from coordinate 214,079 downwards.
TATGGACTGACTTTATTTGTGCTTTGCTAAACTTGACTGCCAAACGAGAGTCATGAGACTCGAGTTCCCTAATGAGCCAGTTATTGAGTGGAAGGGGAATGGTGTGGTGCCGAAGGGTAGGTTTATTTCCTCCGTTAAGGCTTC
>NW_017671963.1:173613-213583 GCF_001879085.1 Nicotiana attenuata | reverse complement strand
GGGATCAATTTGGCTATAATTGAAATGACAATGAGCTTAGTTTTAATAGCCTTGTTTTTACCCTTTATTTTATAAAAATAGTAAACATGATTTTGAAAAGCAAATTAAATGTGCTGTATCAGCTAATAATATATATAAATATTAATCTAAAAATATTGTAACCAATTTCATAATTATAAAATGTTATTAATTCTCAAAATAGGCTAAAATTGCAATTATTTACAATTTGACTTTTAAAATACTAAATAAATTGTAAAAAATGTATAAAAATTACCTTAGCTATATTTTGGCATAAATGTGGGAATAAAATAAATTATTCACCAAAAATGCTAATTTTGGGAATAATTATTGATTTTTGTACTGCTAAAATGGACAATAAATTGATTTAAAAATTTTTAAAAAATTGGGAAAAATACTAAAACACCTGGGCATACTTATATATGCATATATATAGTATTTTGAAAGTATTTTGCATATAAAAAATATACAGGGAAAAATTGGGTATCAACAGTGTTGTGACTTGTTTCTTTTTGCAAAGCAAGGCGTTGGAGATATGCTCTGATCTATTGATGCAATATATGTGTTGTCGAGTTGACTCGACCGGCTTTTGGGCCAAGTCGGGCTGTTTTCTGATTCTCACGTTGCTTTGTTCTTGTTTAAGAGCCTTTCTTTCTCTCCTAAAAGAAGGGGGTGTTTTCAATTGCCCGATATAATAATACATGTTCTCGTCTTAACGAGATTTGGCTATTTTGACCGCTTTGGCCTGATACATTATTTCCCCGTAGGGATCTTTATTTAGCGCTCATCTGAGTATGGTGGATTTCAGGAGGGATGCTCCCAGCTGCTACGGAGGTTGGCCGTAAGGATGGCTTCGAGCGATTTGCGTGGAGTTTTATCTCCCGGTGGCTTCGGGGGCGTTGCCTCATTAAAAACCTTGCCGGTAAAAACCCTTCTTCTTTTTGGGATAAAAACTCGGTCTAAGTGAAAGAGTGCAACGGGCGCGCCTTTATTGGGAGGTCTCGAGATCTTTGGACAATGCCAATGTCTCGATATTTTCGGTCAAGCCGGACGCGCCTTTCTTGGTAGGCCTCGAGGCTTTAGGACAGTGACTACATGAGGGTTAATTTCTATTTTGAAAATAAAATAAAAGAAATGGTGGTACCTTGAGACGGGATACTTCTGGGTGCTGACCTGCTTTGATCGCCCGAGGTCGGGTATGTGACGCAGATTTATTTTTGCGTTTTGTCAAACCTGCCCGGGGTTGAGCCCTGATTCGCCCGTGGGCTTATTTGGGGGCGGAGGTAAGGGGACCGAGAATGCATCGTGCATTGCGAACATTTCTCTCACCAAGTGCTGCTCTCCAAGGATTGTTTTGACCCCGTCTTTTGTCAGGAATTTAATCATTTGGTGGAGAGTGGACGGTACTTCTCTCATGCAATATATCCATGGTCGTCCGAACAAGGAGTTGTACCTCATGTCTCCCTCGATGACGTGGAACTTGGTGTGTTGGGTTACGCCGGCCACGGTGATGGGTATGATGATCTCCCCTTTCGTTGTTTCACTCGCCATGTTGAACCCGTTGAGGACTCGAGTGGTGGGTACGATCCGTTCAGTTAAACCGAGCTGTTCTATTACCCTTGACCTGATAATACTGGCCGAGCTACCTGGATCCACGAGCATACGTTTTATCTGGAAAGAATTTACAAGGAAGGAAATTACCAGAGCGTCGTTGTGGGGTTGAGACAAAGCATATGTATCTTCTTCACTGAAGGTAAGGGCGTCATCGGGGATGTATCCTCGAGTCCTTTTCTCCTTTGTGATAGATATTTTTGTTTTCCTCATCATGGGTTCTTGCGGGGTATCGGCGCCGCCCATGATCATGTGGATGACGTGTTGAGGTTCGTTTACTTCATTCTTCTTAGCTGCATCTTTGTCTCGAAACTGATTTTTGGCCCAATCGCTAAGGAATTCTAGGAGGTGCCCTTTGTTGAGCAGCCAGGCTACTTCTTTTCGTAGTTGATGGAAATCCTCGGTCCAGTGGCCATGTGTGTTGTGGAACTCGCACGTCAAGTTGTAATTTCTCTGCGAAGGATCCGACTATATTGGTCTTGGCCATTTTGCATCTCGGATTTTATTGATAGCGAACACAATGCCTGATACGTCGACGCTGAAATTGTATTCCGACAAGTGAGGTGCGTTGACTGGTCCCATGTTTCGGTCAAACCGGGCCCTGTTGATGACCCCTCGAGGATCCTGTCCTCGATCCATCCTCCTATCGTTGCAGGGCAGATTGCGCCTTGGGGCGTTCTTTCTGTCTTCGAGGTACGGCTGATACCGTTCTTTGCTTGGCTTCGTCTCTTTTGCCGGGAATCTACTTGGGTAAACCGAGCCCAATGGGGCCCCCAGCTGGTCATCCTCTGCCCTGATCTTCGATTGATACCAGTTGTAGACGTCTGACCAGGTTACGGCCGGGTATTCGATTAGATTTTGTTTCAGTTGTTTCGAAGCCATGGAGCTCCGTTCATTTAGGCCTTGGGTGAAGGCCTGCACCGCCCAATCGTCAGAGACTGGTTGTAACTCCATCCATCCCATCTGGAACCGGGACACGAACTCCCGCAGCATCTTGTTTTCTCTTTGTTTGATTTTGAAAACGTCGGACTTCCTCGTTGCTACTTTAATGGCTCCGGCCTGTGCTTTTACAAAAGAGTCAGCTAACATGGAGAATGAGTCTATAGAGTCAGGGTCCGGGTTATGGTACCACATCATGGCCCTTTGAAAGCGTTTCTCCGAACTTTTTCAATAGTATGGATTCAATCTGGTCGCTCTTTATGTGGTTACCTTTTACTATGCAGGTATATGCAGTGACGTGTTCGTTGGGGTCGGATGTGCCATTGTACTTAGGGAATTCCGGCATTCTTAACTTCTTCGGGATAGGTTTCGGCGCCGCTTCTCGGGGAATGGCCTTTGAATGAATTTCTTTGAATCTAGACCATAAGGACCGGAGGGGCTCCAGGGATCTGATCGACCCTAGAGTTTTAGGTCTCGACCCTTTTATCGTTGGCTGCGATCAGTTTCTCTCCCGATTTGATCCTTTTGGTGAGGTCCTCGAGTAATTTTACGATAGCAGGGCCAGCCACCGACTCGTAGTTGCTTGACCTTTCGAGCACCCGTTCTGCGGGGGGAGCTGTATCTGGTGCCACTGTACTGGGGGTTCTTGGGTGGCTCTGTAGCTGAGCGATTGCTAGTTGATGTGCCTGCAACATTTCAAAGATAACGTGAAGACTAACTTCCTGTTCTTCCCGGGCTGGGGTTTTTTGCGCTTCTAGTTGGTCGTTGCGTCGTACGCTCCTGACGGGTGAGACATTTCGTTTACTTGCTGAGCATCCTGTGAATCCGTGTCCACTGGGATTGGTCCGGGAACGTCGTCAGGATTATGTGGAGGTACTCCGACGGTCGGGATGGCCATGCCATTTTCCCCGTGGTCTTCGAGGTCGTTGTTCTCAACCCTGTTTATCGAGCCGGACATTTTGACCTGCAATCAAAGAGTTCTCGGGAAAGAAAAAGTTTGAAAGATATCATGTGTTTAAGTGACGAAACTAGCAAGAAAATAATCACTATTATTTCTAGCCCCACGGTGGGCGCCAAACTGTTTACCGTGAAAATGGTAACAACAATTAAATTTGTAAATGGGATTCTAAAATTACGTGATCTATTCCCGACCTAGTTTGTAAGGGTGATTAGTGCTAAACACGGAGTAAAACAATTGAGATCAAGCTAGCCAAAATAACAATTGAACTAGTAAGAGGACGTTCCCGGGCTTAGAACAATCCAGTAGATACCTCGGGGCCAGGCCTCGTGCCTACCTTGGGCCTATCAAAGATAATCTTATCGAGGGTAGTCGGAAAGGGGATAACAGATAAGTGTGTGTATACAAGGCTTTGTACCGTCAATCTTGAGCTAAATGATGAAGAACAAACGAAGAAAAATAAAATGCTAGGGCGACCTCGGGGTCGAAGAACACAGTTTACTTAGAAGAAAGAGATAGAGAGAGAGAGATATTATTGCTTATTGGAGAAGTGAAGCAACATCAGTCCCTCACAAGGTGGGGTGAGTCCCCCTTATATAGTCGAGGGGACTCGCTAAAGTATGCATATATTATTTACAAGAGTAGAAAGATGGGACGGCCTATCGCTTGTCATCTCAGTAGGTTACAGATAGACCGGCCCTGTCAGGTGTAGCCATGCGCTTCGAAGTCATCTTCTCTTACCATGACCTCGAACCCTACTTCCTTTGATTCGGTCCTCGATGAGCTCTGAGGTCGAGAACTCGATCGTAGCCTTCCATCCTTGGGGTCTCAAGGGAGGCTTCCCAAATTGTCTTGATAGAGAAAATCAAGTCTTCTGATTTTTACCGCGTACATCTATACATTGAATAAAAGGCTAATAGCACAGGCATTCAGTATCTTGGAATGATAGCGCACCGTGAGAGGCATACCTTTCTACCTATGCTTTCTAGGTATTGAGAGGTCTAGTTAAGAGAGTAAAGAAGAGTTTTAGACGATGTTATGTCCCGTTTGATGTTCCAGAATAACATAAGGAAATCTATGGTGCAAGAAAGTTGAAGGAAGGTTGCGAGCAGTATAAATGGATATGTGTAGATTGCAAGCTAAAGGATGATAGAGCGACAAGTTTTTAGGAAAATAGGAGTAAGGACAAGAAAGAGCGAGTGAGAAGGTAACGAGAAACGGATGAGTCCTCGAGATTAAGCCCATGAAAACAAGAGAGTTGATGGCTTCTCTAAGTTATAGAGAGCTCAATATAGCCTAAATAAACTCAAAGGAGTCTAAGACTAGCAGCATTTAGAAAAGATGGAATGCTGCCCTGGCAGTAGAATGGGTATGTAATCGTGATGGGCAAATGATGACGTTTGGGCCTTCTATTGAGTAATGATTTGAAGAAAAAAAGGGGAAGGGATTCATGAATTGTAAAAGATTAAAATACACACATAAGGTGTGTCACGCCCTTTTTTCTCGCAAAAGGGTTTCGACACGTGACAACTCTTTTAAAGGAAGGTGTTAAAAGAGAGAGTTGCCACCTAGCGGATTTGAGGTGCGTTAGGGCACCTGTTTGCAAGTAACTCTAGTTTAACTGGTTTACATCACCAAAGATCGGGTAAGGGCTCCAATTACCTCGAAGTGAAAGTGTTAGGCACTCTTCGAGGTCCACAACTGTGGGTCCCGTCCGAACACGAATTATATGAATTGGTCAGATAAACAAGTATAGGGAAAAGCAAGAAGTTTGGGATGTTTTATTTAACACAAATAATTGATTTTAAAGACAAGATGAGGGGGTGGGGGTCCTAAGTGTTTTAGCCTAAAGGATCACCCCGTGCAATATAAATAATACTTTGTAACTCCCTCGAGATGGGGTATTACTTGTATTATTTAGTGGGCACAGACTATCATCCCCAACTACCCAATTACTATCTTTATGTTGTTACCTAAAGCGCAATAGTTGATCCTAAATCGTACATTATGTGTGCACTAATAGTCCCATGCCTATGGTCCAGGTGACTTTGGACCTACTATTTGGTAGTTCTAGACTCAACTCAATTGCTCAAAATGATAAAACTAGGCGACAGCCAAAAAACAGATAGGACTGCACGTAATTGCAATAAAGGGGCTCAAGTAAGCCTCCATACTTAGACAACAAATTGATGAGTGGTGATTTTACCACTCAATCTAGTCTCTTTTCTTTAGCTTTTATGACCTTTAACTATAATATGAGGTCGTTTATGGTGTGTATTGTTAGATTCTCAGGTAAATGATGCTACGAAGTGATTTGAATTGAATTGAAGTGGAATTGAGCAAAAGAGGGTGAAAACAATGCAAAAGTCTCCAGTGATTCTGCAACTGTGAAGGAGTGGTCGAAGAAGTGACCTCGCATCTACGGAAGTGGACACACATCTGCGGAGCTGGGGCATTTCCTCATGAATCGCATATGTGATTGGTTAACCACTTCTGCGGTAGCGCATCTGCGCCTGTTGAACCGTTTCTGCGGTGGCGCATCTGCGCCTGATGAACCGCTTCTGCGGTGACAGTGTTTAAATTGGAATTCCGCTTCTGCGATGGGATCTCCGCATCTGCCGAGATGCACCTGCGATGATTCTTCCGCAGGTGCGAAAGTCGAGTATCAGATCTGGGCAAATTAGTCATTTATCATTTTCTCAAACCCCAAGTCGTTTTTATACTCGTCCAAGCAGATCTTTGGAAATCTCTCAACATCTTTGGAAAATCTTTGGCTTATTTTCAGTTCTTAGGCTAGAGAAGAACAAGTTTTGGAAGCTAGGGTTTGCACACACACTTTGGTCTTGAAGATTTGAAGCTCGTGGTTAAGATTTTCTTACCCATTTATGTTTATTTCTTCATTTCCTTGCTTTGTATTGTATATCTAAGTGTGTAGTATTTATTTCCAACACTTGAATGTTGTTTATGGAAATACTCATATTTAAAGTGTGAATTAAATACCTTGTTGTGCTTATGTATTGAATGATTTTTATTCTTTTATGTAGTGAGTTATTATTACTTTAATTATTCTGGTTCTTTAATGTTTCCAAAGGGATTAGATAACCCTAGGACTCGCCCATTAACTCCAAATTAATTTTGGAAAAGATAATTTGGGGTTGGGAAAGATTAATTAACAAGAACTTGAGGCGTTAACCCTCATTTTATAGATTCTACCTAGGGATAGGATAGAACTACTTGTAGACATATCCGGGAGTGCTTAATCTCTTAATTTTTTTAGGGATAATTCAATTACGTAGTCTTGTTAGTCTTCGGAAGAAGCTAATTAAGAATTATTACCCGTGGCTAATTAAAATAAACTCGCTCATATTTGTAAAATCATGAAATACATTGGATTGTTACTTGAGTGTAATTCCCGAGGCAACCATACTTGTAGCCATTGATCATTTTACTTGCTTTCTAGGTTAGTTTAAATTTCCGCATTTAGATATAAAACATTTTCAAAAACCAAATTCTTAGTGTTTGGCATTGCGCGATAAGTGATAATTTTCTTATATTCCTAATCGCCTACACATTGTTCTCTGTGGGATTCGACCCCGACTCATAGTTGGGTAAATTATATTGCATGCGACCGTGTCCATTTACTTTTTAGTAGTGGATTTGGATGTCACCAAAATTGGCATCGTTTCCGGGGAACAATTTGGCGTAATTTAGGTTGTTTGAGAAATAAGTGTAAGTGATTTGGTCCAAACTAGTGAATATTTGTGTAGTTATTTTTCTTACCTTGGTCTATTTTTCTTATTTGTTTCTTGTTTATCTTCATAGTTTTGAAAAATGACATCATTTAATGATAATTGGTCGGATGGTAGTTGTTCATACTTTGATGACCCTTGTACTTATTGTGGAGGACCACACTTGTGGCAAAACTGTTTAAATTCTCCGGGGGGTGGATTGTGCGCACAATCTCAAACCCATGAGTGGAGTATTTGTGATAAGTGTGGTTTTCAAAATGGTCATTGGGATGATTGTGCTTATTGGTCCTTCCCTTCCCCAAGCCCCCGCTATGATGATTCTATTGTTTTTGATGAAAATGATAGGGCTATGGAAATGGAAGAAGTTGAGCATGGTCGAAATGGAGACTTAAAGCTCATGTTAGAATGCCTACTTGAAGGAGGAAACAAAGAGCAAAGTGCCTTGGAGGAGCTTTAGGAGAATAGTCTCCAAAATGACTTGGCACTTGAGAGGTTTCACTCACAAATGGGAGAAATGCTTGAAGCTTTAGAGGTTCAAAAAGCCTCGGAAGTTGATGAGAGCCAAGAATTTTCCTTCGATGTGGAAGCCGAAAATCCTTCTTTGTCACTTGATCAAAACCAAGAAGAGCTCTCAAATCAAGATTAGAAGATGATGCTCATGTTGGAGACCATTCTTGAAAATGAGGAGAAGCACAACTTTGCACTCGAGAACTTGAAACAAGGCTTGGCTCACAATGATGAACATATCTCCACATTGGAGGATCAAATGCAAATATTGGTTGAGGCTCACTATGCCCACCAACTTGAGAGTGGGGAAGAAAGCCAAGAAGAGTCCAATTGCGAGGAAGAAAGTGAGCTTTACTTTGAGGATTCAAGAATTGAACATACGCCAACCGACTTCATAAGTGTTAGTGATGCGAAGAAAAATATGGAATTAGAGTCAACTGGTGTAAATGCAAATTTGGTTGAGATTGACTCTAGTCCGGGGGAAGAAGAGGATGTCAAAATCCGGGAAAAATTGCAAGTTGGAGGTTTGAAGTCATATTCCTAACATTTTTCAACATTGGAAGTGTGTGGTGATATGGAAGTTAAACTACACGGATCAATGAAGAACTGCGAGGAGGAAAAGCTCATGCCATACATCTTACAATTTGAGGAAGCAAGAAAGCAAAATGACATTCCTCACATGAAAGCCAAGAAGTGCAAAATGAAGAATTTAAAGCTTGGCTTGATCATCGACTTACCACCCCCCATCGCTCGTGGTCACAAGCTTGATTCAAAGTTGGGTGCCCAATTCATATCATCCAAGTGGCCAGAAAAGTGGTAAAGTTGTTTGCGTCGTGCCACGACGTTAAATGCGGCCCCTTGTTGGGAGGCAACCCATCGTTTTCAAAATTTTTGGTCTTAAAATTTTCTTTTTAGAATAGCTTAGAATATTATTTTTGACTAATATGCCAATTTGTAGATTTTTTGGAGTTGATTTGAGCAGGTCGGAGTGGTCCGGATGGCCCAAACCAATAGCTGCAAAAATCTGTGCAGCAATATCCTGGTATAACCGCATCTGCGAATTTTTGATCGCAGATGCGGTCACGCAAAAGCACTTTTTGTACCGCAGAAGCGGTTATTTCCGCAGCAGCATTAGTTTTGCCGCTTATGCGTTTTCGCAGAAGCGGAAATTTACCGCAGAAGCGAAAGTCGAGCAGGTCATAAAAAAATTAGATCTCTCTTTTCTCCCAGTAACTGCTCAGGTATTCTCTACACTACCTCCCAGCCCTAACTCCCTCAAACTCTAACAAACCTCCAAAACTTCACTGCTCGTGAATTCTACCTCCCTTGCACCATACTCAGGTATATTCTTTTAAGTTTCATCTACTTCTCTTCTCTTTTCGTTCTTTCTCTCTTCTTCTCCATTGCCAACAACCCCACATGTTTTTTTTATTTTGTTTGATGTTTTTAGTTTCAATTTAATTGCTGTTAGTTTTAGAATGTGAGGGAAATTGGTTGAGAGATTTCATGATTGTGTGTTGTTAGTATTAACATAAATATGCGGGAAATCTAAGTACCTAATTTGTTTGAAGAAGAGGTCTTTTTCAACTGCTTGCAAGATGTTCGACAAATTGTTTAAAAGAAATTTTCTTGCTAAGTACCAAAAAATCGGTCTCAATTGAATCATAATCTCATGTACTGCACTAATTTAGAAGTCTTGAGTCTAAATTAGGTGCCTATATTGGGTTTGAGAATCAAAAATTGGAAAAAAAAATTTGGGCAGTTGAAGAACTTGACGAACACCGCAGATGCGGTCAAAGTTTCGCAGATGCAGTATCGCACCTGTGATGACTTTTTTGCAGGTGCGATTTCTAGAAAGTTGGTCAAAACCGCAGATGCGGTCAAATATTCGCAAAAGCGGAACCGCTTCTGCGGTAACTGTTCCACAGATGTGGAAACTGGGCAGAAATGCCAATTCTAGTAGCTTTGCAACAGTGCCTTCCCGGGCCCGTTCAACCTGATTTTTTGGCTTAATTGCAGTGTTTTGAATTGCTTAACATGATTCTATTACCCGACTGACTTTGTTTTGATTTTATATAGGTGATTTGAGTTAAAATGGACCCACACATGAGCGGACAACAACATGAAATTGGAGAAGAAGTTGAGGAACCGTATGATGAATCACGCTTCATGTAAGCTGCATGTGAGCGTAGATATTTGGACGACCTCGTCAATAGAAGGATAGTGCTTGAAAAGGGGATCAATGAAGTAAAATTGGCCGAGAAGCTCCCACATTTCCATGCCCGTCTCCATACATCCGGATGGTCATGCTTCATATCCACTCCATGCAAAGCTAATGAGGAGTGGGTTCGTGAATTCGATGCCAACCTTAGGCGCACAGATTTTGCTAGCCCACAAATTGTCATCAGAGGAAAATTGGTGAGGTTTGGGATAGAGCTAATAAATGTTACTCTTGGGATTCCCAACTATCCAATGGAGCCGGTGCAAGAGAAAGATCATTGTGAAAATGGGGAATGGCTTGTCTCCAAACTCTACCCTCCTAGCCTGAGAGCCAAATGGGGTAACCTGAGAAAAGGTTTGAGATCAATTGACTTCACTGCTGAAGCGAAAATGTGGTTGTACATCCTTTGCAACAGGGTGTCTCCTTGTGGAAATGTCTCAGATGTCTCCTACACCAGGGCATTGATCATTGCATGCATCCTGGACGACATTCCTGTGAATGTCGGGTACTATATCCTGCGGGAGCTGAGGGAGTATTTGTGAGACAAGGATGCAGGGATGATGTTCCCTTCATTGATCACACAGCTATGCATTAGAGCAGAGGTTGATGTGCGTAGCACCGATCGGTGGCTACTAGCTGATAAGTCTTTTCATCCAGTGAGAGTGACAGGAGAGGGTAGTGCAGTAAAGAGCAAGAACAGGAAAGTCACCACAACGGCTGCTGGTTTAGAGTCATCTTCAAAGGCAGCTGCACAGGGACCATTCGGGATACTAAACTCCGAGCTTGCATCTATTCGGGAGTTAGTGTCACAGCTTCCGAGTGGGCCTTCATCTTCCTAGCCTGGGCTCTCATACTTCTCCAGGGACGAAATGAAGAGTTACTTAGAGGCGCAGAAGAGCCAGAAAAATTCTCTTGAGAAGATGGCAGCAACAGTGACCAGACTTGAGGGAGCTTACGGCACTTTGGCCAAGGCCCATGCTAATATTCAATCAGACTTCGAGAAGGAGAAGAATAAGAAGAAGAAAAAGGCAAATTCATGATAAAAATGTGGAGAGGCATAAAGGCCATCTTCAAATGGGGAAACCCAGGCAAGAAGATACCAGCGGCGGCCAAAGATGATATCGAGGAATATTCCTTCATGTCAGAGACTGCTGGTGATGGTGGTGATGATGATGCTGAGGAGAATGATGATGATGAGGCCACGAGCGATGCACAACATTGATCTGCCGTCCTCCCATAGTCTGCTAGTCTGATGCAGACCTCAGGGAGACCCTAAAACTGTTTATGATTTATATTTGATATTGTGCAGTGAGGACAGTGCAATGTTTTTAGTTGGGGGTGGCTGTAGGAGTATACTTATTCATACATTGATATTGGTGTGCCCTTGCTGGACTTATTTTGTTGCTATGGATATTTTATGCCCTTGCCAGGCTATTTTGTATAGCAGGTGCTCTTGCCGAGCTTGGTGTGATTAGCCTATTTCTATTTTTCTTTCATTATTTATTTTCTTTAGTAGCTTGTTGTTATTTGTATTAGTTCTTTTATTTTAGTATCTTCTTTTTAGTAGCTTTGTTTTCTTTTATTTTTATTTCCTTAAGTACTATTTCCTTGGGTTTTCTTCATGCTACGGTTCTTTCCCAAGGAACATTTTTGAAGTGAACCGGGTGACTTTTCCCTATGATAGATGGCGTGACAACTTTCTTAAGGGAATTAGTCTTGTTTTGCTAGGAGGAGACTTTTGGATTATTTGGTACTAATAAAATTAGTCTCTTGTATGTGAAGTGTGAATTAAGAATACCGCTCCGAAATTGTGGTTTTGAACTAAAACAAGCAAGTTGCATGGTGAAGAATAATTTTTGTGATAAATTTTTGGCTCTTTTAGTGACTCTTTGCCCACTAGTTCGAATAATATTGCTCTAGACATTCTTATTAGAAAATGATTGATCCGTCTTGATTAATTCATGTGCGATGTGTGTTAGTGTTTGTACAAATAATTCTTGTGTTTACTTCTATCATCTTGAACTAGCCCGGTTGGTCTTTCAACGCTAATGACAGTATGTTTGGTTGGAGGGATGATCTTAGGCAGTCTTTGTTTTGTTTGCAAAACATTTTTAGCCTTTCAAGCCTACCTTTGCATAAATAATATCACTAGTACCCTATTTGAGCCTTTAAACCTTTTCTTTGGCAAACTCATTACAAACCTTTCCCCTTTTGTAAAATAATTCCCTCTGTTGAACCCGTCCCTCCTTGAACATTGAGAATGAGGCTAAAAGCCTAAGTTTGGGGTGTGGTGTCAAAGTAAAAATTGGTAAGGTTGTACATTGAGTGTAGGATCATATACCTCAAAGTGTTTGTATTAAATTATTCAAGCTCCAAAAGAAAAAATATGTGTCTATAAAAAAAGAAAAAAGAAATTTTTGTATGTATATAAATTATGGAGCCTTGAAGAAAATTAGAGAGGTATTTAAGGTGGTTCTATATTGGGAACTAGATGCCAATGAGGCTATGTGGGTTGAAGAGAAACAAAGTGCAAAAAGAATGACAAATGTGAGTAGTGTTCAAAGAGGATGAAGTCACTTGTATCCAAATGCTTATCCGACCCTTCCTTAAACCTAAATTACAAGCTTAAAAAGTCCTTTTGGGACTTCCAACCGGACATTCTTGAATAAGTGATGAATTAAAATAAGGGCAAGCTTATGGTATGAGATGCTGTAACACTTGAAATTCTTTGTGACAGTGAATGTTTGTGTAAAATTTGTCCCTTATGTTGTATTGTAAATATAGTGATTTTGGGACATTCTTTCTTGTGAGGGCACATGAATTAGGAAGGATTGGTGAAATTGAGTAAGTTGAGCATATGTAGTGGACTAGTGCTTTTGAGTCACTTCTTGAGGCTTATTCTTGTCACTTGATTATTTTGAAACTCCCTTGCACATTCTTGAAGTTGTTTTTTTTAATGAGGGAATAGTTCGGGAAAGATACACATACTTGAGCAAGTTATTAGTACCAACCAAATCCATAAGTATGGTGCTTAAATTGGAGAATGTGATATGTAAATAATAGCAATGCCAATTGTGTTTTAAATGGTAAATCCTCATTGAACTGTTGGTTTTGATTTGCTTGAGGACAAGCAAAAAAGCTTTAAGTTGGGGGTGTTGATGAGTGGTGATTTTACCACTCAATCTAGTCTTATTTCTTTAGCTTTTATGTCCTTTAACTATAATATGAGGTCGTTTATGGTGTGTATTGTTTGATTTTCAGGTAAACGATGCTACGAAGAGATTTGAATTGAATTGAAGTGGAATTGAGCAAAAGAGGGTGAAAACAATGCAAAGGTCTCCAGTGATTCCGCATCAGCGGTGGAGTGGTCGCAGAAGAGACCTCCCATCTGCGATTGGTTAACCGCTTTTGCGGTAGCCCATCTACGCTTGTTGAACCGCTTCTGCGGTGGCCCATCTGGGCCTGATGAACCTCTTCTACGGTGACAGTGTTTAAATTGGAATTCCGCTTCTGCGATGGTATCTCCGCATCTGCAGAGACGCACCTGCGATGATTCTTCCACAGGTGCGAAAGTCGGGCATCAGATTCGGGCAAATTAGTCATTTCACATTTTCTCAACCCCAAACCATTTTTATACTCGTCCAAGCAGATCTTTGGCAATCTCTCAACATCTTTGAAAAATCTTTGGCTTATTTTCAGTTCTTAGGGCTAGAGAAGAACAAGTTTTGGAAGCTAGGGTTTGCACACACACTTTGGTCTTGAAGATTTGAAGCTTGTGGTTAAGATTTTCTTACCCATTTATGTTTATTTCTTCATTTCCTTGCTTTTTATTGTATATCTAAGTGTGTAATATTTATTTCCAACACTTGAATCTTGTTTATGGAAATACTCATAGTTAAAGTGTGAATTAAATACCTTGTTGTGCTTATGTATTGAATGATTTTTATTCTTTTATGAAGTGAGTTATTGTTACTTTATTTATTATTGTTCTTTAACGTTTCCAAAGGGATTATCTAACCCTAGGAGTCGCCCATTAACTCCGAATTAAGTTTGGAAAGATAATTTGGGGTTGGGAAAGATTAATTAACAAGAACTTGAGGCGTTAACCCTCATTTTATAGATTCTACCTAGGGATAGGATAGAACTACTTGTAGCCATATCCGGGACTGCTTAATCTCTTAATTGTTTTAGGGATAATTCAATTAGGAAGTCTTGTTAGTCTACAGAAGAAGCTAATTAAGAATTATTACCCGTGACTAATTAACATAAACTCGCTCATATTTGTAAAATCATGAAATACATTGGATCGTTACTTGAGTGTAATTCACGATGCAACCATACTTGTAGCCATTGATCATTTTACTTGCTTTCTAGGTTAGTTTACATTTCCACATTTAGATATAAAACATTTTCAAAAGCCAAATTCTTAGTGTTTGGCATTGCGCGATAAGTGATAATTTTCTTACATTCCTAATCGCCTACACATTGTTCTCTGTGGGATTCGACCCCAACTCATAGTTGGGTAAATTATATTGCATGCGACTGTGTCCATTGAATTTTTAGTAGTGGATTTGGACATCACCACAAATGCACGCAAACACATTTGACGTTTGACAGTTTCAGAATTAATACTAGATGGCGTGCTTAAATCCTATAGGCATCACTCCTATGCGATTCTGAATTTTAAGCATGCAGGCAGTTTCAGATGCAAGGTGCTATTTTAGAGGCATGCTTTCCGAATAACTATATATTTTAGGGAATCTGGTATTGCGTATTGATTACAAAAATTACATATTATAAATGTTTAAACCTATAAACATGATATCTAGGTGCAGTAGTTGCCAGTGATAATTGTGGGAGGTATTCATAATTAATTAGTCTGCTCCTATAGGCATGCTTTCTAATAGTGGTAATGGAACAATGTCAAAAGTTCAATTTTGGGACTTAAAGGCGAGTGGGATTATCCTATGGGCAGGATTTCTACAATTAACATTGAGACTGGTTCTATCTCCTATATGCATGTCTCCCGAGTGAGTAATTATAACAACAACATATTAACCAATTAAAACCCTATATGCATTATTTCTAATGCAGATTGGTAGAACATGAACTAATATAATCCTATGATCATGGTATCTAGTGAACGTGTTGCAATTGAAAGATAGGTCATTTTATTTCCTATAGGCATGATATCTAACAAACATGTAGAAGAAGAATATGTTATATGAATTAGACACCTATAGGCAGGTTATCTAACACATAGTAGCAGAATATGTTCGAGAAAATTAAAATACTTATAGGCAATTGTTCTACCATTTCATGCCAATATTAAAAATAAACCCATTTTTTTCCAATTTTACTAACACCCCAATTGTTATTAAAATATTATTATTGACCCAATGAGTGAAATAAATTACAAAGTTATAAAATAACTATAGAAGGCCTTAGACGGGCCCAAAGTATAGCCAGCCTGGCTAGACCTTTAATACCATATACAATAACCCAAAAAATAATCTCCATAGCCAAAACCCATTAGCCATGTACACAAGATTATTGGCCCATTCAGTAGGTGAAGAGGGGCTGTCACGACCCGGATTTTCCACCATCAGAGTCGTGATGGCGCCTACTCGTAGTAGTTAGGCAAGCCAACTTAATTATCTTTCCATCACTAGCAATTATCTTTAACAGTTATAACATCAATATAGAACATAAAGTCTAATAAGAGCAATAGCGGAAGTCTGTCTTAAAATGATAAATTTAAAACACGGAATAGTCAAAAACAACCTCTACCCAAGATTTGGTGTCATATTACTCAAGAACCACTAAGAATAAACTAAATACAAAGGTCTGAAAGAAATATAACAGCTGTCTGTCTCGAAACAAGGAGGCAACAGTCTAAAAGAAAACAATGAGAAGAGACGCCGGGCCTGCGGACGCCTGCAAGGCTACCTCAGTCTCGTGAATATGAATCGCCTGCTTCCAAACTACTGCTGCTGCTGCTCCTCAAAACCTGGACCTGTGCAAAAATGCACAGAAGTGTAGCATCAGCACAACCGACCCCATGTGCTGGTAAGTGTCTAGCCTAACCCCGGCGATGTAGTGACGAGGCTAGACTGGACAACACATAAACCTGTGCAGTTATAGATATACAGCGGAAATCGAACACAAAGCAATTGCCAACATGGGAGGGGAAACCTGCTATGGGGAGTTACAATAATAACAATACTCCAGAGTAACAACTAAAGCAACTTAGGTTCACAGTGAACAAGGAATCAATACTCAAATGTAAACACATAGCCTAAATGATTATTGCGGCGTGCAACCTGCTCCATAATTTCCATTTGTTGCGGCGTGCAACTCGCTCCACAATATCATTGTTGCGGCGTGCAACCCGACCCATATCATTTAACATGTATCATTGTTGCGGCGCGCAACCCGATTCTCATATGTTATTGTTGCGGCGTGCAACCCGATCCTCAATATCACTGTTGCGGCGCGCAACCCGATCCTCACATATTATTGTACAGTCCGACTCCCCAAACAATAGTCACAATCAAGGGGCACAAAATAAGCAAATATTTGACAAACATCCCGGCAAGGGAAAGAATTCAACAAATGCAAACAAACGTCCTGGCAAGGGAATAATCAACAACGCTTTCTCTTTCTTACTTTCCTTATCTTTTAATTCACCTTACTATTTTGAGCCAACGCTCCAAAGAATCAAGTCATTTCGTAGACTTTCAATATTCGTATCACAATTCGAGCCAATGCTCCCAGGAATCAAGTGATCATATTACCGTTCACATGTTATTCACAACAACTAGGAATCCTCCAATAAACACGGAGTTCACAACCAAGTCACGATAATTACATTATAAAGACTCACGGTCATGCTAGACACCAATGTATAGATACTCGTCACCATGCCTATACATCGTACTCGATCACATAGCAATTAGCAACAAGATTCAACTCCTATTCCCTCAAGCTAGGGTTAAACCAAACACTTACCTCAAAGCCTTGAAATCCGCTTAATCCTCAAGTATTGCTTTACCTCGTGATTCAACCTCCAATTTAGTGATATCTAGGCATAATCAATTTAATAATATCAATAAAGACTCAATGGTAACATCCCATAGCCTAGATATGAATTTCCTAGCATTATTCCAAAAATCCCGAAATTAGACACCGGGCCCACATGGTCTAAGCTCGAGGCTCGGACCAAAACTCAATCACCCATAACCCCACGAGTGCAAATATATAATTTGTTTTAAGATTCGACCCCAAATTGAGGTTGAATCACCCAAAATTCTCAAAACCCTAACTCTACCCAAAACCCATAATTTCTACCTTGATTTCATGCTTTCCCTCAAAAGGTTTTCAACATATTTTTTACTCTTAATATGTTTTCCTAAACTACTGCTACTCCTAAAGTATTCACTCCTAAAGATCTTACCTCTATACTGTTTTCCAAAAGTCATTTCAACTATGTCAAGTACTCTCACTTCTACTCTTAGATTACTTAAGTTCTGTCCCTCCAGTTTGTGTACTGCCTAGGGATTAATGAGATTACTCCGAACTCTAGCACACTGGGGCTGGCCCTTCCACACTGCACCTAACTACATCTCCGTTCAAAAGGATGTTGGTGCGAGTGTTGCCCGGGGTCCCTGAGGCTCTTTGGAACTTTGACGCACCAAGATACCCCATTGGGCACCATGAGACTATGGCATCTTGGACTATTTGAAGGCCTGGCATTTCCAAGATCTTTGGGCCTATTCAGGCTCCCAATAGCATAACATTATTTATAATGTAATTCATTTTTTTATGGTCTGTAATAATAATCCTTGTAAACAGATATTGGGAAGATTAGTAAAAAGGGAGGGATTCTTATATAATGGGGAAATAGGGTAGAAACTATGCTCTTAGGTTTATTATGTTTACTTCAATTAGAATTCATGCCTTAGGTTTGTTATGTTCACTTGCATTGGAAACCATGCTCTTAGGTTTATTATGTTTACTTGCATTAGAAATCATGCCTAAAGTTTATTAGGTTTACTTGCATTAGAAATCTTGCCTTAAGTTTATTAAGTTTACTTGCATTAGAAATCATTGCTTTAGAAACCATACCTTTAGGATTGTTTGGCATACTAGAAAACATGTTGTTGGCACATTGTGTCATTTGTCACAAAATTTTGCTTCTGCATAATTATGACCACCTAGAAATTATGTTATGAAGTTACTGCTATAATTCTACCTAACAAAAACGTCCATTCCTTATGTGCATTAGAAACTCTGCTTTTGGACTGTTATTGCATTCGCTTTAAAACTACACCTGCGTCGTATAAATCAGTAACTATCTCGTCTTTAAGAGTGTTTAAAAGCAATCCAAACACTTAGATATCATGTCATAGGGATAAATGTGTATGAAACCATTTAGTACCTAGACAAGCATGCCTATGGGACTTAATAAGTTCAAACTGTTTGTCTTAAATCGATTTCTATAATTCTAATTACATTTTAGACAACATGTTCATAGGGCATCACAGATCCTCGCCTAGGCAAGCCTATAGGTAATTGAGATCTTATTAAGATTGTGAAACTATGTTGTGCTTAGTTGTGAACTGCCCAAATTCAAAAGATCCTAAATCAGTAGGCAAACTGATTAGGTTTATATCCCTGCCTTAACACAATGTTGCATATATTTTGTTTACTCATCTAGACATCCTGCTCTAGGGCCTTTCTGAATTTCTTCAAAATATGTGTTTTAGACGTGCTGATTGTTTGCCTGTACATATGCGGAGGTAAATGTGAACCTTCTAACTGCTTGTCCTTATTTGCTTGTCCTATATGTTATTTTCTTGTCGCCTAGATTTTTACCTTTTACAAACCTTAGGTTGTCTAGAATTGTCCAGGTTTGGAGGTCTCAAATTCCTCCAGGACCACACGGAAAGGACGGGTAGCAGCACGCCTAGAGGTCGTTAATGAAACTCGCTCATATAACCACTAAGGGGAGGATAATGTATAGTAAAAGGAAATGATGATCTGCACGTTAATGTCATGTGTAGCCCCTCTCATTGAGGGTGATTATCGGGCATTGCATGGGTATGATCCTGTAGGCTAATCAACCTATGACTTCCCTTTCCCAATTTCCATATGTGTTTAAATTATCTAAACTTCCTTTACATATACATAAGTTGTCCAAATCTCTTTACCTTCATTGTCTGAACTTCCTTGATCATATATGCACTTAGATAAGGAAAGCTACTTTATTTGCAAATACTTGCTTGTTTGTTAGTTGACTAATTCATATAGTTTATGTTCGGCCGGGACCCACCATTGTGGACCGCAAGGGGTTCCTAATACCTTCCCCTCAAGGTTATTTCGAGACCTTACCCTAATCTCTGGTAATGTAAACTAGTCACAAGAGTTAATTACTCTAGGTGCCCTAACGCACCATAACGTTAGGTGGTGACTCTTCAAATACCCAATAACCAAAAAGAAAACGAGTTGTTTCCCCCATGAATGTCGAAACCCGGACTTTCCCGCAAAATGGAAAAAAGGGTGCGCGACAATGTCCTCCTCCCGAGAAGGTATTTCCACAAGCACCGCGTCCCCCCAGCGACAGTCGGCCTTCACCCTTTCGACATCTACTATTGAACTGACATATTGGGCACGGGTTTGCATCTCCTTGGCTTCGAAAAAGGTTTTCCGGTCGTAAAATCGGAGGTCGTTCCAAAAGCCCCTGGAATGCATTCCCCGACGTGAGAGGGCATTATTACATTACACTTAGACGAGCGCGAGGAAGAAGAAGGAAAATCTTCCTGAGGAATAGAGGTGTAGGTTTTCGCCATTTTTGTTAAAAGGTTTCAGAGGAGAAATGAAAATTGCGTTTCAGAAAGAACACAAGGAAAAGGTGAGAAGAACTCTTTTGAGGATTTGGTGGTGCAGTGGCAAATAAGGAGCGAAAGAAGAAGTATTTATAAAGGTCTAACACGCATGTTAGAGCATGCCAAAGGACAACCAACCGCTGTAATTAATTCGAATACGTTTAAGGACCGTGTGGACGCGACCTTTAGGCACCTCATTTTGCCATGTCAATCGCTTGATAGGGCGTGACTACTGTCGTTATGGGAGTATCGAAGGGGCAGGAATTCGAGATAGTTTCTTATCGTTTTACTCTAAAAAATGCGAGGACTATCTGTATACGGGCGAAATCAGAAAGTCCGATTCAGTGGTCATTATGTCTTTACTATAGCACAGTTTGAGGTTTTGACCTCGAATGATTCTTTAAACCCGACCTCGGGGCAGCACAAGTCGACGATTATCATGGGAAAATGGGAAGTTCCCTAGGAACATTGTCTTAGCTGACAACATCTACGAGAAACAATATCAATTTGTACCAGACTGCTAAGTAGTTGTACCAGCTATATTTCTTTGTAATAAATGTGCATGTACTATGTTGGGATTCCTACCTCCTATATAAAGGGGACCTTTACTATTTTTTACTTATACCTATCACTAACAACATTCAATACAAGAACATTCTCTCTGCTATCAAACTTAAACGTATTCTCCTGATTTCATTACTTACATTTATTGCTTACATTTATTGTGTTCTATCTATTGTTTTTCATTTATTGCTCATTATTGACCATAAAGAGCCTTCATCAAAGCTCTCAATACTATAAGTCCTTCACGGCCGTTCATAGCTTAGCATCGAGCTCGACCTCCAGATCCCATATAGTCAGGCTCGAGGCCCCGATTCTCAGCCGCTCGGTTTGCCTAAACGTACCGTTTTCAAGTTCTTATCTTATTTTTCAGTCTCACACTTAGCATCTACTGTCTAACAACTAGCATAAAAACAGATCACGTATTTTTAGAACTACAAAATCAAATCTAATTGTAATTATCATTTTCACGGTAAACATTGCATCACCATATAGCTTATAAGCTTGTACAAGCATTTTTCATAATTTTCCACAGTTTTGAAAGGCTTTAAATCGATTTATTTCTATATTTTGTTATATAAATATTCAGTAATTATTCTTCAAACTATTCTAGGATGATTTAATCATCTAAACTTATCATTTACACCAATATGAATGTTTTTAAATATTTTACTAATTTTATCACAATTATATTTGCAATTTTATGGCTAATTGCATATATTTTTTCAATAATAGCCAATAATCGTATATAATTACATTATTTATGCAAAAAATAACTTTTTGTATTTTTGTGATGTTTAGTTGTTATTTTTAATCATTTTAGTGCGCAAGTAATATTTTTGTTATTTAATAATTACTTTTATAAATTATTTATTAATAAAATATTGGGTATTTAAATACTAAACTGAATTATACTTTTTTTGGACCAAACGATGGCCCAAAATACCCAACATCTAGACCAACTACCCCTATCCCAAGACCAACTGACCCTTCCTATTATCCGGTCGGCACACGTTTATTTTAACCCGCCCCGTTCGTTTTTAAATCCCAGACGTTGATCTCTCAAGATCAACGACCCACATCCTTCCCCCAGTTTTAATTACCCTATCTCTAAAACCCTAACCCATTTCCCTCTAATCCACCGGCCCTAAACGCTCTCAATCTCTACACTCTCTTCTCCAATGAACCTTAGCCGCCGCCTCTCAAAACCATTGTTGTAATTCCTCTTCTAATGAGATTTCCCTCTCATCTACGTACCATATTAGTATTCCGCTATTGGTTGAGTCTCCATAGTATCACCCAGTACTTGCCTAAACATGGCAAGTATTACAATTTTGATTCTGTCTGATTGACTCCCATCTCTTGAATCTGGATGATATTCCGCCTACACACGTTTTTTTCTACACCGTGTGATTCCAATTTTGTTTGTATTTTGTGGATTCTTACTTACCCTAAAACTAGGGTTTTCAGATCTCTTTAGATAGAACAAAAATTAGTTCAAATCTCTGATATTGAGTGTTATTTTGTCTATATTCATCTTATTATGTGTAAGTCTGATTTTTATTTATTTATTTTTAGACTCTGCCAATTTTTTCACTTTCCTTAAAAGTTAGGATTTCCAGATCTCTCTCTTGAAATTGATTTTCAAATCAATTTGCATCATTATTTACTTTGATTGGTTTCTTAAATTACTGGGTTTCCTTGTATGTTGCTCGATTCTTACTACTATATAAACCCCTCTCCATTCCCCTTTAAGACGTACTTGAATCGATATAATCTTACAAAAATTTAAAGATCTATTTCGTTTCTCCCTCATTATCTCGTTCTATACTTTGGTTCTTGGCCGGCTGAAAGCCAAGGAGTTCACAACCAAGTCACTTGCTCCCAGGAATCAAGTGATCATATTACCGTTCACATGTTATTCACAACAACTAGGAATCCTCCAATAAACACGGAGTTCATAACCAAGTCACGATAATTACATTATAAAGACTCACGGTCATGCTAGACACTAATGTATAGATACTCGTCACCATGCCTATACTTCGTACTCGATCACATAGCAATTAGCAACAAGATTCAACTCCTATTCCCTCAAGCTAGGGTTAAACCAAACACTTACCTCAAAGCCTTGAAATCCGCTTAATCCTCAACTATTGCTTTACCTCGTGATTCAACCTCCAATTCAGTGGTATCTAGGCATAATCAATTTAATAATATCAATAAAGACTCAATTGTAACATCCCATAGCCTAGATATGAATTTCCTACCATTATTCCAAAAATCCTGAAATTAGACACCGGGCCCACATGGTCCAAACTCGAGGCTCGGACCAAAACTCAATCACCCATAACCCTAGGAGTGCAAATATATAATTTGTTTTAAGATTCGACCCAAAATTGAGGTTGAATCACCCAAAATTCTCAAAACCCTAACTCTACCCAAAACCCATAATTTCTACCTTGATTTCATGTTTTTAGGGCTAGGAATTCACTAATTAATGAAGAAAATCGAAGGAAACAAGTTAGATAACACTTACCCCAGAATGTTTGGTGAAGAATCGCTCTACAAGTCGCCTAGGGGCTGTGGAGAAGAAGAGCTCGTGTATTTTTGTGATAAAACCCGTAGCTACTGTTTCTGTTTTTAAAAAAAATCGTGGGTTCCACTGACTAGTCATCGCGATCGCGTGGAGGAATACGCGATCGCGTAGAAGAACTACTGGGGGGGGGGGGGGTCCAAGATTGGCCTACGCGAACGCGTGCATAGGGACGCGAACGCGATAGAGAACAGAATAGACCATCGCGATCGCGACGGCCAGAACGCGAACGCGATGAAGGGAAATACTGGGGTTTGAATTTAGCTTATGCGATCGCGGTAGGGAACACGCGAACGCGATGGAGGAGATAACAAGGCACTGCGAATGCGTGCCTAGGGCCGCGTTCGCGAAGAACAAAGGTCTGCAACAGAAAATCTGATCCTATTTCCAAGTGTAAAAACACCCCGAACCACCTCCAATTCACTCCCGAGCCCTCGGGGCTCCTAACCAAAAGCACACACTAACTCAATAACATCCTACGAACTTACTCGAGCGATCAAATTGCCAAAATAACATCAAAATCATTGAATCAAGCCTCAAACTCATCATTTTCATTTCAAAATTCATGAACTTCCAACTTTAGACATTTAGGTCCAAAACACGTCAAACGACGTCCGATTTCGACCAAACTTTACAGAAAGCGCTTAAACAATATATAAGACTTGTACCGGGCGTCGGAACCAAAATACGAGCCCGATACCACAGTCTTTTAATCAATTTTCATTTCCATTTTCCTTAATAATTTCAGAAAAATAATTTCACAGAAAAATTCATTTCTCGGGCTCTAGACCTCGGAATTCGACTCCGGGCACATGCCCGAGTCCCATATTTTTCTACGGACCTTCCAGGACCGTCCAATCTCGGGTCCGGGTCCTTTTACCAAAAATGTTGACCGAAGTCAACCTTAAACATATTAATATAAAAATTCTTCAAATATTTCATAGGATTCACATATTTCAACATAAAAGCTTAACGGCTACGCGCCCGGACTGCGCACGCAAATCGAGGCAAGTAAAAATGAGGTTTTTAATGCCTCGAAAGCACAGAATGAATGAGGAAACAGGTGATGACCCTTTGGGTCGTCACATCCTCCACCTCTAAAACAACCGTTCGTCCTCGAACGGACAAAAGAAAGAAGTACCTGAGTCGGGAAATAGATGTGGATAACGGCTCCGCATGTCAGACTCGGACTCCCAGGTCGAGGCCTCAGGGGGCTGACCTCTCCACTGAACACGAACAGAAGGAAAACTTTAACTGTCGGACCTGCCGGTCTAGAATAGCTACCGGCTCCTCCTCATATGACAGATCCTTGTCCAACTGGACAGTGCTGAAGTCTAATACATGGGTAGGATCGCCGTGATATCTCCGAAGCATAGACACATGAAAAACTGGATGCACGACTGATAAGCTAGGTGGCAATGCAAGCCTATAAGCCACCTTTCCACTCGATCAAGAATCTCAAACGGACCAATGTACCTAGGGAGCTTGCCCTTCTTTCCGAATCTCATCACGCCCTTCATAGGCGACACCCAGAGCAATACTCGCTCTCCGATCATGAAAGCTACATCTCGGACCTTACGGTCTGCATAAGTCTTCTGCCTAGACTGAGCTGAACGAAGCCTCTCCTGAATAATCTTGGCCTTATCTAAGGCCTCCTGAACTAAGTCTGTACCCAATAACCGAGCCTCTCCCGGCTCGAACCATCCGACTGGATACCGACATCGCCTACCATACAACGCCTCATATGGAGCCATCTGAATGCTGGACTGGTAACTGTTGTTGTAGGCGAACTCTGCTAAAGGCAGAAACTGGTCCCACGAGCCTCCAAAATCAATGACACAAGCCCGGAACATATCCTCCAGAATCTGAATAGTCCGCTCGGACTGACCGTCCGTCTGAGGATGGAACGCTGTGCTCAACTGAACCTGGGTACCTAACTCTTGCTGAACCGCTCTCCAGAAGCGCGAGGTAAACTGCGTACCCCGATCCGAAATGATAGATACCGGCACACCATGAAGGCGAACAATCTCCCGGATATAAATCTCAGCTAACCTCTCGAATGAATAAGAGACTACTACTGGAATGAAATGCGCTGACTTGGTCAGCCTATCAACAATGACCCAAATAGCATCAAACTTCTTCCGTGTCAACGGAAGTCCAGTAATGAAATCCATGGTAATCCTCTCCCACTTCCATTCGGGAAGCTCAATCCTCTGAGACAAACCACCAGGCCTCTGATGCTCATACTTGACCTGCTGACAGTTTAAACACCGAGCCACATACGCAACAATATCCTTCTTCATCCTACGCCACCAATAATGCTGCTGCAAGTCCTGATACATCTTCGCGGCGCCCGGGTGAATAGATTACCGAGAACTGTGGGCCTCCGTTAAGATCAACTCTTGAATCCCATCAACATTCGACACACAAACTCGACCCTACAATCTCAAAACACCATCATCATCTAAAGTCACCTTCGTGCCACCTCCACGCTGCACCGTGTCTCTCAGGACACACAAATGGGGATCATCAAACTGCCGATCACGGATACGCTCCAATAGAGAAGAACGAGCGACCGTGCAAGCTAACACTCTGCTGGGCTCAGAAATATCTAATCTCACCAATCGATTGGCCAACGCCTGAATATCTAATGCAAGCGGTCTCTGGCTGACCGAAATATATGCAAGACTACCCATGCTGGCAGACTTCCTACTCAATGCATCGGCCACCACATTGGCCTTACCCGGGTGATATAAGATAGTAACATCATAATCTTTCAACAACTCTAGCCATCTCCTCTGCCTCACATTCAACTCCTTCTGCTTGAACAGATACTGCAGACTCTTGTGATCCGTGTACACATCACATGTCACACCATATAGATAATGCCTCCAAATCTTTAAAGCATGAACAACCGCTGCCAACTCTAGATCATGAACCGGATAATTTTTCTCGTGGATCTTCAACTGTCTCGAAGCATAAGCAATAACCTTGCCATCCTGCATCAATACTGCTCCAAGTCCAATACGGGAAGCATTGTAATAGACCGTGTAAGGCCCTGAACCCGTAGGCAAAACCAACACCGGTGCCGTGGTCAGAGGTATCTTGAGCTTCTGGAAGCTCGCCTCACACTCATCTGACCATCTGAACTGGGCACCCTTCTGGGTCAATCTTGTCATCGGGGCTGCAATAGAAGAAAACCCCTCCACGAACCGACGGTAATAACCTGCTAACCACAAGAAACTCCGAATCTCGGTCGCTGAAGCTGGTCGAAGCCAATTCTTGACTGCCTCAATCTTCTTCGGGTCCACCTGAATACCCTCTGCTGATATAATATGGCCCAGAAATGCAACCGAACTCAACCAGAACTCGCACTTCAAAAACTTGGCATATAATTGACTATCTTTCAGAGTCTGAAGGACCACTCTGAGGTGCTGCTCGTGCTCTTCTTGGCTGCGAGAGTACACCAAGATGTCATCAATGAAGACTAACACGAATACGTCTAGATATGGCCTGAACACTCGGTTCATCAACTCCATAAACGCTGCTGGGGCATTGGTCAAACCAAATGACATGACTAAAAACTCATAGTGCCCATACCGAGTGCAAAATGCTGTCTTAGGGACATCAGACGCCCTAATCATCAGCTGATGGTAGCCAGATCTCAAGTCTATCTTTGAAAACACCCTTGCTCCCTGGAGCTGGTCAAACAAATCATCAATTCTCGGCAGTGGATACTTGTTCTTTATCGTCACCTTGTTCAACTGTCGGTAATCAATACACATCCGCATCGAACCATCCTTCTTCTTCACAAATAACATCGGCGCACCCCAAGGAGAAACACTAGGCCTGATAAAACCCTTCTCTAGTAATTCCTGCAACTGGTCCTTTAATTCCTTCAACTCTGGCGGGGCCATGCGATACGGCGGAATAGAAATGGGCTACGTGCCCGGAGCCAGATCAATACAGAAATCAATATCTCTGTCGGGCGGCATGCCCGGCAGGTCTGAACGGAAAACCTCAGGGAACTCTCGAACAATAGGAACAGAGTCAATAGAAGGAACCTCTGCGCTGGAGTCGCGAATATACGCCAGATAAGCTAAACACCCCTTCTCAACAATGCGTCGAGCCTTGACATATGTAATAACACTGCGAGTGGCATGACCTGAAGTCCCTCTCCACTCTAGTCGGGGCAGTTCTGGCAAAGCCAAGGTCACGGTCTTGGCGTGACAATCTAAGATGGCATGATACGGGGACAACCAATCCATCCCCAATATAACGTCGAAATCCACCATATCTAAAAGCAGTAAATCAACACGGGTCTCAAGACCCTCAAACACAACCACACAGGAACGATGCACCCGGTCAACTACTATAGAGTCACCCACCGGTGTAGATACATAAACAGGAATGTTCAAAGCATAACTAGACATAGCCAGGCAAGGTGCAAAATAAGACTATACATATGAATATTTAGACCCAGGGTCAAATAGCACTAACGCATCTCTATCGCAAACCAGAATAGTACCTGTAATAACGGCATCTGACGACTCGGCCTCTGGTCTGGCTAGTAAAGCATAAAACTGGGGATCAGCCCCACCTCCCTGAACCATGTCTCTGGGACGATCGGCTACCGGCTGACCCCTACCTCTGGCGGTCCGGCCTCCACCTCTAGGGTCTTGACCTCCACCTCTATGATCCCTACCCCTGCCCCTGGCTGGCTGGACAGGCTGTGGGTCACCTGGTGCCTGAATCATGGGGCGAGGACCCTGCTGCTGTGACTGTGTGCCCCTCAATCTCGGGCAAGCTCTCCTGATGTGACCATACTCGCCACACTCATAACATCCCTTTGTACGATGAGACTGGCCCTGACGACCCGAATAACCTCCACAAAAACTCTGAAGAGGCTGTGCACTGATGGGCTGCTGATCAGAATACTGCCCACGAGAACCACGATCGCCTGGAGCAACCTGCGAAGCCTGGAGGGCTGACTGAAAGGGCCTGGAAGACTGACCCCTATCATAAAAATTCCTGCCTCCAGGTGAGGCACCACTGAATCGACCTGAGTGACGGGGTCTCTTGTCTGACCTATGACCACCCCTTGTGGCAGAACCATCTCGATCCTCCGGGCCACATTGGCCGCCTCCTGAAAAGTAATGTCACTACCCGCCTCTCTGGCCATCTGAAGACGAATGGGCTGGATCAAACCGTCAATAAATCTCCTCACCCTCTCCCTCTTAGTGGGAAGTATGACGATGGCATGGCGAGCTAAATCGATAAACCTGGTCTCATACTGAGTGATCGTCATAGACCCCTGCTGGAGGCGCTCGAACTGCCTCCGATAAGCATCCCTCTGAGTAACGGGGAGAAACTTCTCCTGGAACAACTCTGAAAACTGATCCCAAGTCAAAGGCGGCGACCCTGCTGGTCTGGCTAAACCGTAATCCCTCCACCAAGTCTTGGCGGATCCAGATAGACGAAAAGCCGCAAAATCAACTCCATTGGACTCCACAATGCCCATGTTTCGAAGAACCTCGTAGTAGCTGTATAAGAAATCCTGGGGGTCCTCAGAAGAAGCTCCGCTGAATGTAGCGGTGAAAAGCTTGGTGAACCTGTCCAACCTCCACAAAGCATCAGCGGACATAGCCGATCCATCACCGGCCTGTGCAACTACTCCCGGCCGAACTGCCACAGCTGTCTGAGCCGGTGGAATCTGAGTCTGGGGAGCTACCTGCTCCGGAGTACGTGCAGCAGGAGTTTGGGCTCCTCCTCCAGCCTGGGAAGTGGCTGGTGCTGCAGGAAGCAATCCTGCTCGGGTGACATTCTCCATGAGGCCAACCAATCGGACCAAGGCGTCCTGAAGAACTAGGGTAGCAATAAACCCCTCTGGGACCTGAGCTGGGCCAACCGGAATTGTCTGAGCTGGGGCCGGAACCTCCTCGTCAAGGCCAACCTGAGGGTCCGCCACTGGTGTTGCTGCTGGTGGCTGGGCCCTGCCCCTACCTCGGCCCCTAGCACGACCACGTCCTCTGCCTCTAGCGGGAGCTGCCTGGGGCTCGGACTGCTGATCGGTGGATGAGGAAGCGCGTGTTCTCGCCATCTGCGAAAGAACAGAGTGGAAATTAAATCAGCATTTAAGAAACCAAATCGCACGACATGAAAGAACAAATGAGAGATTTTTCCTAACTTAATAGACTCTGGGGAACAAGTACAGACGTCTCCGTACCTACCCCTCAGACTCTACTAAGTTTGTCCGTGAGTTGTGAGACCTATGTAACCTAGTGTCTGATACCAACTTGTCACGACCCGGATTTCCCACCATCAGAGTCGTGATGGCGCCTACTCGTGGTAGCTAGGCAAGCCAACTTAATTACCTTTCCATCACTAGCAATTATCTTTAACAGTTTATAACATCAATATAGAACATAAAGTCTAATAAGAACAATAGCGGAAGTTTGTCTTAAAATGATGAATTTAAAACGCGGAATAGTCAAAAACAACCTCTACCCAAGATTTGGTGTCACGTTACTCACGAACCACTAAGAATAAACTAAATACAAAGGTTCTGAAAGAAATATAACAGCTGTCTGTCTTCGAAACAAGGAAGGCAACAGTCTAAAAGAAAACAATGAGAAGAGACGCCAGGCCTGCGGACACCTGCAAGGCTACCTCAGTCTCGTGAATATGAATCGCCTGCTTCCGAACTACTGCTGCTGTTGTTCCTCAAAACCTGGACCTGTGCAAAAATGCACAGAAGTGTAGCATCAGTACAACCGACCCCATGTGCTGGTAAGTGTCTAGCCTAACCCCGGCGAAGTAGTGACGAGGCTAGACTGGACACCACATAAACCTGTGCAGTTATAGATATACAACGGAAATTGGATACAAAGCAATTACCAACATGGGAGGGGAAACATGCTATGGGGAGTTACAATAATAACAATAATTCAGAGTAAAGAGAGAGATTTTCGTCCAAAATCCTTAGCCAAAATTTGAACCACACAATTTCGTTTAAGGAATTCAAACAGAGCCCTTCATTCCGTTTAAATCATTTCTGGAACAGTATGTAAAGGCACTTCCTTCTATCTTTTGGCATGAAATCTTAAAGTGAAATGAATACGTTATTTCAAACGATCTACTCCTAGCAACTAGGTTGTCCATGTTGTTTCTTTCCTTATAAAAATATTCTAAGCAAGTGTGTATGATGCTCTAAATCCTACTGAGGTTTATATTGAGGGTATGGATGTCCATAATGTTCTTAAGTCATCCAAAATGGTTTAGAAAGTGATTCCATGAGTCTAGCATGCATTATATATAGTATCTATTTCATCTAATAAGTTTACTTGGCGAGTGCGTAATAGCCACTGTGAGCCTGATAGAGTCCTGATCGAATCTCGCTCGCTATGAGTCCACGATCAGCGATTGGTATCCTCTAACCAGTTCAATATAAGCGGTGGGACCCGGTACGATTCTACCTGAGTAGTGTCATCAGCAGTAGGATTCTTGAGAGCTTAATTGTGATAGGCCGTGGCTGGGTACTGTTTTGTACCGAGTGGTGACTCTCGTATATCTCGACGCGCTGACAGCGGGTACGATAATGATGATGGTATGTGGATTATTGCCAGGGTGGTTTACGTCGATTAAGTTTTAGTGAGTTTATTAATATCTATGTTATGTTATGTTATCATATCACTGGGCGGAGCCAGATGCAGATTACCCACCACGGTTTTTGTATCCTTCTCTATGCTAGTTGTGTGTACGGTAGCAGGTATATGTTGGAGTGGTGCCTGCGAGGGTAGTTGAGTGTGTGTGTATATGCTATACGCGTACTTGTATTCGTACTGAATCCTTTTGCCTGGGGACGCTCATTTCATGCCCGTAGGTCCTGATAAGACAGGGTTGACATTCCTCCTAGAGGCTATCAGCTCAGTGGAAGGTGTTGTGCACTCCACTTGCTCCGGAGTTGCCTTATTTGGGTCGTATGCTTTGGATATGTATTGATTGGTATGCGAGGCCTGTCCCGACCTTTATGTTTTTAATGTTCTCATTCAGAGGGTTTGCAGACAAGATGTCAGGTGTATGGATACTCGTTTGGCCTTGTCAGTCTATGTTTTGAGTTTACAAATGGTATGTCGGCCTTAAGACCCGTATGTTACATGTATAAGTTTTATATCATGTTGGTTGGTCATATGTTGAGTATTCCCTTATGTTTATTCTTGTTATGCTCATGCTGGGTTTTCCGGCTCATTTACTTGTGATATATGATAAGTAAAAGATATGTTACGTCGGTACTCGGTTGAGTAAAGGCTCAAGGTGCCCATCGCGGGTGCCCTTCGGTTTGGGTCGTAACAAAAGTGGGTATCTGAAGTCAGTTCTGTCGCTAGGGAGTCTGCAAGCCCACTCGCCTAAGTAGAAGGTTGCGTCCCTTGTTCTATGTGGGAGGATAGTCACGCACCACGACTGTATAAGCTATATATGCTGTCGCGGCATAGAGTTGAGGTTTTCACCATATTTTTTACTCTTAATATGTTTCCTAAACTACTGCTACTCTAAAGTATTCACAATCTCCCTAAAGATCTTACCTCTATACTGTTTTCAAAAAGTCATTTCAACTATGTCCAGCACTTCTCACTTCTACTTTTTAGATTACTTAAGTTCTGTCCGCCTCCAGTTTTGTACTG
The DNA here is from genome assembly GCF_001879085.1 of Nicotiana attenuata. Classification (NCBI taxonomy): domain Eukaryota; kingdom Viridiplantae; phylum Streptophyta; class Magnoliopsida; order Solanales; family Solanaceae; genus Nicotiana; species Nicotiana attenuata. The sequence continues at coordinate 181,855 of NW_017671963.1, read as the reverse complement.
CCTAGGGATTAATGAGATTACTCCGAACCCTAGCACACTGGGGCTGGTCCTTCCACCCTGCACCTAACTACATCTCCCGTTCAAAGGATCTTGGTGTTGAGTGTTGCCCGGGGTCCCTGAGGCTCTTAGAACTTTGACGCAACCAAGATACCCATTGGGCACCATGAGACCCGTATTGGCCCAAGTCTTGGACAATTTGAAGGCCTAGCATTTTTCCAAGATCTTTGGGCCTATTTAGGCTCCCTATAGCAATAACATTATTTATAATGTAATTCATTTTTTTTATGGTCTGTAATAATAATCCTTGTAAACAGATATTGGGAGATTAGTAAAAAGGGAGGGATTCTTATATAATGGGGAAATATGGGGTAGAAACTATGCTCTTAGGTTTATTTATGTTTTTACTTCAATTAGAATTCATGCCTTAGGTTTGTTATGTTCACTTGCTTGGAAACCTGCTCTTAGGTTTATTATGTTTACTTGGCATTAGAATCAATGCCTAAAGTTTATTAGGTTAACTTGCATTAGAAATCTTGCCTTAAGTTTATTAAGTTTACTTGCATTCGAAATATGTCTTAGGTTTATTATGTTTAATTGCTTTAGAAACCATACCTTTAGGATTGTTTGGCATACTAGACAACATGTGTAGGCACATTTGTGTCATTTGTCACAAAATTTTGCTTCTTCATAATTAAACCACCTAGAAATTATGTTATTAAGTTACTGCATAATTTCTACCTAACAAAAAACGCCCATTCCTTATGTGCATTAAAACTCTGCTTTTGGACTGTTAATTGCATTTCGTCTTTAAAACTACACTACGTCGTATAAATCAGTAACTATCTAATCTCGTCTTTAAGAGTGTTAAAAACAGCAATCCAAACACTTAGATATATGTCACAGGGATAAATGTGTATGAATCAATTAGTACTAGACAAGCATGCCTCATGGGACTTTAAATAAGTTCAAACTGTTTGTCTTAAATCGATTTCTCTATAAATTCTAATTACATTTTAGACAACAATGTTCATAGGGCATCACAGATCCTCGCCTTAGGCAAGCCTATAGGTAATTGAGATTTATTAAGATTGTGAACCTATGTTGTGCTTATTTGTGAACTTCCAATTCAGAAGATCCTAAATCCGTAGGCAAACTGATAGGTTTATATCCCTGCCTTAACACAAGTTTGCATATATTTTATTTACTCATCTAGACATCCTGCTCTAGGGCCTTCCTGAATTTCTTCAAAATATGTGTTTAGACCGTGCTGATGTTTTGCCTGTACATATGCGGAGGTAAAATGTGAACCTTCTAACTGCTTGTCCTTATTTGCTTGTCCTTATATGTTATTTTCTTGTCAACCTAGATTTTTTACCTTTTACAAACCTTAGGTTGTCTAAGAACTGTCCAGGTTTGGAGGTCTCAAATTCCCTCCACCGGACCACAAGGAAAAGGACGGGTAGCAGGCAGCCTAGAGGTTCGTTAATGAAACTCGCTCCAAAATATAACCACTAAGGGGAGGATAATTTGTATAAGTAAAAAGGAAATGATGATCTTGGCACTGTTAATGTCAGGTTGTAAGCCCTCTCATTGAGGGTGATTATCGGGCATTGCAATGGGTTATGAATCCTGTAGGCTAATCAACCTAATACTTCCCTTGTGCCCAAATTTCCATATTGTGTTTTAAATTCTCCTAAAAACTTCCTTTACATATACATAGTGTCCAAATCTCTTAAAACCTTCATTGGTCCTGAAACTTCTTTGATCATATATGCACTAGATTAAGGAAAGCTACTTTATTTGCGCAAATACTTGCTTTTTTGATACGTCTGACTAATTCATATAGTTTTATGTTCGGCCGGGACCCACCATTGTTGGACCGCAAGGGTTCCTAATACCTTCCCTCAAGGTTATTTCGAGACCTTACCCTAATCTCTGGTAAATGTAAACTAGTCACAAGAGTTAATTACTCTAGGTGCCCTAATGTACCATAACGTTAGGTGGTACTCTTCAAATACCGCAATAACCAAAAAGGAAACGAGTTATTTCCCCCATGAGTCGAAAACCGGCCATTTCGCAGCAAAAAGGAAAAGGGTGCGCGACAATTGTCCTCCTCCCGAGAAGGTAATTTTCCACAAGCACCGCGTCCCCCCCAGCGACAGTCGGCCTTCAAACGGCCTTCGATCATCTACTATTGAACTGACATATTGGGCACGGTTTGCCATTCTCCTTGGCTTTCGAAAAAAGGTTTTCCGGTCGTAAAATCGGAGGTTCGTTCCCAAAGCCCCTGGAAATGCATTCCCCGACGTGAGAGGCATTTATTACATTTACACTTAGTACGAGCGCGAGGAAGAAGAAGGAAAATCTTCCTGAGGAAATAGAGGTGTAGGTTTTCGCACATTTTTTTGTTAAAAGGTTTCAGAGGAGAAAATGAAAAATTGCAATTTTCCAGAAGAACACAAAAGGAAAAGGTAAGAAGAACTCTTTTTGAGGATTTTTGTGGTGCAGTGGCAAATAAGGAGCGAAAAGAAGAAGTATTTATAAAGGTCTAACACGCATGTTGGAAGCTGCCAAGGACAACCAAACCGCTGTAATTAATTCAAGAACGTTTAAAGGACCGTGTGGACGCGACCTTTAGGCAGCCTCATTTTTGCCATGTTCAATCGCTTGATAGGGCGTGACTACTGTCGTTATGGGAAGTATCGAAGGGGCAGGAAATTCGAAGATAGTTTCTTATCGTTTACTTCTAAAAAAATACGAAGGACTACATCTGTATACGGGCGAAATCAGAAAGTTCCAATTCCGTGGTCATTATGTCTTTCTATAGCACAGTTGAGGTTTTGACCTCGAAGGATTCCTTTAAACCCAACCTGGGGGCAGCACAATCAACGATTATCAGGGGAAAAGGGAAAGTTCCTAGGAACATTGTCTTAGCTGAAACATCTACGAGAACAATATCAATTTGTACCAGACTGCCTAAGTAGTTGTACCAGCTATATTTCTTTGTAATTAAAATGTGCATCGCTATGTTGGGATTCCTACTCCTATAATAAAGGGAACCTTTACTATTTTTTACATATACAATAATCACTAACAACATTCAATTACAAGAACAAATTCTCTCTTGCTATCAAACTAAACATCATTCTCACTGATTTCATTACTTATATTTCTTGCTTACATTTATGTGTTCCTATCTATTGTTTTTTCATTTATTGCTCATTATTGACCAATAAAGAGCCTTCATCCAAAGCTCTCAATACTATAAGTTCCTTCATCGGCCGTTCATAGCTTAGCAATCGAGCTCGACCTCCAGATCCCATATAGTCAGGCTCGAGGCCCCCGTTCTCAGCCGCTCGGTTTGCCTAAACGTACCGTTTTCAAAGTTCTTATCTTACTTTTTAGTCTCACACTTAGCTTCTAACTGTCTAACAACTACTAAAAACAGATCACGTATATTTTAGAACTAACAAAATCATATCTAATTGTTAATTAATCATTTTCACGGTAAACATTGCATCACCATATAGCTTATAAGCTTGTCAAGCATTTTTCATAATTTTCCACAGTTTTTGAAAGGCTTTAAAATCGATTTATTTCTATATTTTGTTAATATAATATTCAGTTAATTATTCTCAAACTATTCTACGATGATTTAATCATCTAAACCTTATCATTTACACCAAATAATGAAATGTTTTTTAAATATTTTACTAATTTTATTCACATTATATTTGCAATTTTTAGGGCTAATTGCATATTTTTTTCAATTTCATAGCCAATAAATCGTATATATTACTTATTTATGCCAAAAAATAACTTTTTGTATTTTTGTGATGTTTAGTTGTTATTTTTAATCGTTTTTATTTTAGTGCGCAGTAACATTTTTGTTATTTAATAATTACCTTTTATAAAAGTAATTATTAATAAAAATTGGGTCCATTTAAATACTAACCTGAATTATACTTTTTTTGGACCAACAAATGGCCCAAACATACCCAACATCTAGCCCACTCCCCTATCCAAGACCAACTGACCCTTCCTAATACTCCAGTCGGCACAGCGTTTATTTTAACGCCGCCCCGTTCGTTTTTAAATTCCCAGACGTTGATCTCTCAAGATCACGACCCACATCCTTCCCTCAGTTTTAAATTTAGCCTATATCTAACACCTCTTAACCCAATTTCCGTCGCTAAGTCCCCGGCCTTAAACGCTCTCAATCTCTCAACACTCTCATCTCCTACGAACCTTAAGCCGCGCCTCTCAATACCAATTTTGGTAATTCCCTCTTCTAATGAGATTTCCCTCTTCATCTATGTACCATATTAGTATTCCGCTATTGGTTGAGTCTCCATAGTATCACCCAGTACTTGCCAACCACATCGGGCAATTAATTACATTTTGATTCAGTTCTGATTGACTCCCATCTCTTGAACTGGATGTGATATTTCCGCCTACCACACGTTTTTTTCTACACGTGTGATTCAATTTTATTGTATTTTGCTGGATTCTTATTTACCCTAAAACTAGGGTTTTCAGACTCTCTTTAATGATAGAACAGAAATTATTTCAATCTTGAATTGAGTGTTATTTTGTCATATATTCAATCCTATTATGTGTAAGTCTTGATTTTTATTTATTATTTTAGACGTCTTTGCCCATTTTTTCACTTTTCCTTAAAAGTAGGATTTCCATATCTCTCTCGGTTGAAATATGATTCCTTCATAATCAATTTGCTGATTATTTACTTTGAGTGGTTTCTTAAATTACTGGGTTTCCCTTTGATATGTTTCTTCGATTCTTACTTACTATACAAGACCCTCTCCATTCCCTTTTAAGACATACTTGAATCGCTATAATTCTTACAAGAAATTTTAAAGATCTATTTCGTTTACTCCTCATTATCTCGTTCTATACTGTTGGTTTCTTCTGGCCGGCTGAAAGCCAGGACAGCAAATTTTATGTTCTTGCCCTTTGTTAATAATTCAGAATATGGTGGAATTTTGTTCTTCTATTGTACTTTCAGTTTTATTTTCCGGTCCTATTCTGAATTTGCTGTGTGATGATATCCTGGCTTCATGTAGCCATGTTTGATCCTGCTTCCTTATTGTACTGCTCTAGCATGTTCTTGAATTCCCAGAAAGTTGCAACAATCTGCTTCCTTATCCGTATGCTAAATTATGTTGACTAATCACAAAATTCCTTTTTTGTTAACACTAGCACCTAATACCTTACTCATAAGTTGAACCTTTCTTACTATGATTCTGTGACTATACCAAATTTTGTTAATGTGTGAATCTACTTATCCACTAGGTGTTGAGTTGTTCATCTGAATCTTTGTAGTCTATTCTTAAAACCTAAAAACCTATTCGATTAGCTCTGTGGCCTCAACATGAACATGTTTGTATCTTGCAAGTGCTCTCCCTCAACTTGTTTACTCTATTCACTTGTTAAGTGGCGTCTTCTTATTAGAGTTGTACATCTTAGTGCTGAAAGCGTGCTACCTAAGTTCTATCATTGACGTCCTTATGTGAGCACTGACTCAGGGTCCAATTGAGACCCTTGTGAACTCTAACACACTATCGACTTACTCTTAGTCCATTCCGTGAATCTCTACTCTAGTTAACTCCCTAGTGTGCAGCACTGCCTAGGTTTTGAAGCCTTGTAAATTCTGACACACAAGGTCAATATGTCTTGGCCTTTGTCCTAACTTTCTTATTCTTGCCTATGTGAGGACCCAAGTGTCATCACTTGACTTCCTCATTCCATATCTATCGCTACCGCAGGTTTGAAAACCGTCAATTTTTACCGCTGGCCTCGATTGCGTGCGCAGTCGTCGGCTGCGCAGTACGCCGGGAAACGCGCTTTTAGTTGAAATTAATGGTTCAATAACTATGAAAATTGAAAATTATTGACTCCTCATTAAATGTTTAATGTTGACTTTCGGTCAACTTTTTGGTAAACGGAACCGGACCCGAGAATTCCGGACGAGATCGCATGAAGGGCCTTACTCGCCCCTTACGTGAAAATCATTGTCACCCGGACTGGGCATGTGCCCGGAGCGCAATTCCCGAGGTCTAGAGCCCAAGAAATGAATTTTTCTGTGAAAATTGTATTTCTTGAAATTATTCAAGAGAAAATGGAAATAGAAAATTATTAAAGACTGTGGCTAATATCGGGCTCGTATTTTTGTTTCCGACGCCCGGTACAAGTCTTGTATTATTGTGTGTAGACGCGCTTTCCTGTAAACGTTTGGTCGAAAATCGGACGGTCGTTGAGCGTGTTTCGGACCTAAATGTCTAAAGTGGGAGTTCATGAATTTGAAAATGACGAAATGATGAGTTCTGATGGGCGTTGACTTTCTGATTTTGATGTTATTCTTTGGCAATTTGATCGCTACTTAGAGTAGTTCGGCTCACGTAGATCGATGTTATTGTTCAGTGTGTGTGTATTGGTGTCTTCAGCCCTCCGATGCCAGTCAGCACTACGACTGCGGTGAAAGTGACTGGAGGTGGTTCGGGGTTTTTTTACAGCTTGGAGAATAGGACTACAGCCATTTTTTGTCTGTTAGCAGACCTTTATTGATCCTCGTTCCACGCGAACGCGGCCTATGGTCACTTTTTCTGCCGCCTTCGCAGTCTTGTTATCTCCCTCCATCGCGTTTGCGTGTTCTCCCTCGAGCCGCGATCGCAGTAAAGCTAAAATTTGCATCTAACCCCAGTATTTCGCTCTTCATCGCGTGTCGCGTTGTGGCACCTTCGGGATCACGTATGTCCTATGTTCTGTTCTCTATTGCGTCGCGTCCTAATGCACGCGTTCGCGTAGGCCAATATTGGACCCCCTAGTTCTTCTACGCGATCGCGAATTCTCCACGAGATCGCGATGACCAGTCAGTGGAACCCTTCGCGATCGCATTCCCTATTTCCCGCGATCGCGTAGGGCAATTTTGCCCAGCATTTTCTTTAAAAAACTCAGAAACCAGTAGCTACGGGTTTATCACAAAATATCACGAGCTCTTCTTCCACCTCCGAGCCCTCTAGCGTACTGTAGAGCGATTCTTCACCAAAGACTCTAGGGTAAGTTTCATTCTAAACTTGTTTCCTTTCGATTTTCTTCATTAATTAATTCCTAGCCCTAAAACATGAAATCAAGGTAGAAATTATGGGTTTGGGTAGAGTTAGGGTTTGAGAATTTTGGGTGATTCAACCTCAATTTGGGTCGAATCTTAAACAAATTCTATTTGCACTCTGGGTTATGGGTGATGGTTTTGTCCGAGCCTAGAGTTTGGACGATGTGGGCCCGGTGTCCTAAATTTGGGATTTTTGGGAATAATGCTAGAGAAATTCTATATCTAGGCTATGGGAAGTTCCATTGAGTCTTATTGATATTTATTAAATTATTATGCCTAGATATCACTGAATTGGGAGGTGAATCACGAGGGTAAGCAATGTTGTGAGGATTAAGGGATTTCAAGGCTTTGAGGTAAGTGTTTGGTTTAACCCTAGCTTGAGGGAATAGGAGTTGAATCTTGTTGCTAATTGCTATTGTGATCGAGTACGATGTATAGGCATGGTGACGATTATCTATACATTGGTGTCTAGCATGACCGTGATTTTCTATAATGTAATTATTCGTGATTGGTTGTGAACTCCGTGTTTATTGGAGGATTCCTATTGTTGTGAATAACATGGTGACGGTAATATGTGACTTGACACCTGGGCACTGGCTCGAATTGTGATACGAATATTGAAAGTATACGAAATGCCTGATTCTTTGAAGCGTTGGCTCAAAATAGTAAGGTGAACTAAAAGATAAGGAAAGTAAGAAAGAGAAAGCGTTGTTGATTATTCCCTTGCCGGACGTTAGTTTGCATTTGTTGAATTCTTTCCCTTGCCGGATTTTGTCAAATATTTTGCTTATTTTGTGCCCCTTGATTGTGACTATTGTTGGGGAGTCGGACTGTAAATAATATGAGGATCGGTTGCACGCCGCAACAGTGATATGTGAGGATCGGTTGCACGCGCAACAATAACAAATAGATCGGGTTGCGGCCGCAACAATGATACATGATAATGATATGGGTGGGTTGCACGCCGCAAACAATGATATTGTGGAGGGGTTGCACGCCGACAAATGAAAATTATGGAGCGGGTTGCAGCCGCAAACAATCAGTTAGGCTATGTGTTTACATTTGAGTATTGATTCCTTGTTCACTGTGAACCTAAGTTTGTTTAGTTGTTCC